>NC_090829.1:44758207-45060480 GCF_028021215.1 Eschrichtius robustus
AAAATAGCAGAATATTCATTCTTTTCAAATAAGCATGGACCGTTCTCCAGGATAGATCACATGCTAAGCCACAAAACAAATCTCAACCAATTTAAGAGTATAGAAATTATATCAAGCATTTTTTTTGACCATAAGAATATGAAACTAGCAATCAATTATAGGATGAAGATTGGGAAAAGCATATACACATGGAGACTAAACAAAATGCTACTAAAAAAACCAATGGGTGAATGAAGAAATCAAAGAGAAAATCAGGAAATACCTTGAGACATATGAAAATGGAAACACAACTTTCCATAATCTATGGGATGCAGCAAAAGCAGTTCTAAGAGGGAAGTTTATAGTAATACAGCATACCTCAAGAAACAAGACAAATTTCAAATAAACAACCAACCTACCACCTAAAATAATTAGAAAAAGAAGAACAAACAAAGCCCAAAGTCAGAAGAAGGAAGGAAAGAAAAAGATCAGAGAGGAAATAATAAAATAGTGACCAAAAACAATAGAAAACATCAGTGAAATCAAGAGCCTTTTTTTTTTTTTTAATAAACAAAATTGAGAAACCTAGCCAGGCTCACCAAGAAGAAAAGAGAGAGGACCCAAATAAACAAAATAAGAAATAAAAGAGGAGAAATAACCACCAATATCACAGAGATATGAAAATCATAAAAGAATACTGCAAACAGTTATATGCCAACAAATTGGACAAACTAAAAGAAATGGACAAATTTCTAGACACATACAACCTGCCAAGACTGAATCCAGAAGAAACAGACAATTTGAACAGACTGATCGCTAATAGTGAAATTGAATTTGCAATTGAATAACTCCCAACAAACCAAAGTCCAAAACCAGACGACTTCACAGGGAAATTCTACCAAACATATAAAGAGTTAATATCTCTCCTTCTCAAGCTATTTCAGAACATTGAAGAGGATGGAACACTCCCAAATTCATTGTATGAGGCCACTATTATCCTGATACCAAAACCACAAAACGCTACAAAAAAAAAGAAAATTATAGGCAAATATCTTTGATAAATATAGATACAAAATCCTCAACAAAATATTAGCCAACTGATTCCAACAATATATAAAAAGGATCATACACCATGATCAAGTGGGATTTATTCCAGAGATGCAAAGATGGTTGATATTCACAGATCAACCAATGTGATACACCACATTAACAAAGGGAAGGATAAAAATCACATGATCATCTCAATAGATGTAGAAAAAGAATTTGAGAAAATTCAACATCCATTCATGATAAAAACTTTCATCAAAGTGGGTATAAAGGGAACATATCTCCACATAATGAAGGACATTTATGACAAACCCACAGATAATATCACACAAAATGGTGAAAAGTTGAAAGTCTTCCTCTAAATTCAGGAACAAGACAAAGATGCCCACTCTCACCACTTCTATTTAACATAGTAATGAAAGTCCTAGCCACAGCAATCAGACAAGAAAAATAAATACATGCATTCAAATTGGAAGAGAAAAAGTAAAACTTTCACTATTTAGAAATGGCATGATACTACATATAGAAAAACCTAAAGTCTCCACCAAAAAACTATTAGAGCTAATAAATGAATTCAGCAAGGTTACAGGATACAAGATTAATATACAGAAATCTGTTGCACTTCTATACACTAATAAATATCAGAAATTAAAAGTAAAAAACAATCCCATTTAAAATCACATAAAAATGAATAAAATACCCAGCAACAAATCCAACTAGGGAGATAAAAGTCTTATCCTTGAAAAACTATAAGACAGTGATGAAAGAAATTGAAGACAACACAAACAGACAGAACACTCTTTGAAATATATCAAAGCAATACTTTTTTGGATCTGTCGCCTAAGGCGCAAGAAATAAAAGCAAAAATAAACAAATGGGACCCAATTAACCTTAGAAGCTTTTGCACAGCAGAGGAAACCATCAAGAAAATGAAAAGAGTGGGAGAAAACTTTGTAAATGATATGATCAATAAGAGGTTAATATCCAAATATATAAACAGCTCTTACAACTCAATATCAAAAGAACAACCCAATTAAAAAATTGGCAGAAGATTTGAATAGTCATTTTCCAAAGTAGGCACACGGATAGCTAACAAGCACATGAAAAGATGCTCAACACTGCTAATTATTATAGAAATGCAAATCAAAGCAATGAGATATAACCTCACAGAATGGCTATAATCAAAAAGACTACAAATAACGAAAGCTGACTAGGATGTGGAGAAAATGGAACACTTGTACACAGTTAGTGGGAATGCAAATTGCTGCAGACACTATGGAAATCAGAATGGAGGTTCCTCAAAAAACTAAAAATGGAAATACCATATGACCCAGCAATTCCACTCCTGGGTATATATCCAAAAAGATAGAACAAAAACCCCCAAAACACTATAGTGTTTGAAAAGATACATGCACCCCAATGTTTATAGCAGCATTATTTACAATACTCAAGATATGGAAGCAACCCAACTTTCCATAGACAGATGACTGGATAAAGAAGATGTGGTATATATATATATATATATATATATACACACACACACATACACATACACACAATGGAATATTACTCAGAAGAAAGAACCAAAAGAATGAACTTCTGCCATTTGCAACATTGTGGGTGGACCTATAGAGTATTATGCTTAGTGAAATAAGTCAGACAGAGAAAGACAAATACTGTATGGTATCACTTTCTTGTGGAATCTAAAAATAAAACAAATGAATGTATATAGCAAAACAGAAACAGACTTACAGATATAGAAAAACTAGTGGATGCCAGTGGGGAGAGGGAAAGAGGAAGGGACAAGATAGGATATGAGATTAAGAGATACAAACTACTATGTACAAAATAGTTAAGCAACAAAGATATATTTGACAGCACAGGGAATTATAGACATTATTTTGTAACAACTTTAAATAGATTATAATCTATAAAAGTAGTGAACCTCTATGTTATACACCTGAAACTAATTTAATATTGTAAATCAACTATACTTCAATAAAATAAAGAAATGAAACAACCCAAATGTCAACCCAGAAAAATGAAATTATCCTGATGATGGTGATAATATTACTGGATCATATTTATTCTGCATTTAATACTTTTTATTAGGCAGCAGTTTGAGTGTTTTTTTATTTACTGTCTCATTGATTGTCCCTAGAGCAATTACATGAAGCATGTAGACACTAAAATTCTCTCTGTGTATATACTGATATTCATATGGTATGATATATGTTTTTAATGGGAAATAGAGAGTTAGAGGAAAAGTATATTAGAGTTTGAATGAATTTATACAAATCTGTATCCTGGTATTTCCATGAATGTTGATACCTTCATGGCTATTTACCAAAATATTAAAGTTTGCTGTTTCTAGGTGGTAAGATTTCTTTTCACACTGTTATATTCTTATTGGGGAAATACCTTTTTCTAAAAATATTGTGTTGCAATAGTAGCTCTTCTGAGTTCCTTTTTTTTTTTTTTTTTTTTTACAACTTCCATGTTTTGCCTTAGATCTTTGTTAAAAATTAATCATTTTTATGTTGTTTATTAGGTTAATTTCTCTTATCAGTAAGCTATGATATCTTATTAATCTGAGCTAAAATTCGAGTTCCAATCTTACTCTTTGGCTTGATAACTTTTCTCTAAAGTATACTTAAGTAAAATTTAACATATGAGCATTTAAAACTGAATGTTTCATACAAGTAAGGATTATTAAACAATAAAGATGTAGTAAGAAAGTTAGAGCATGTGCCTGATTATTTATTCAGCATCATTCCAAGAAGGGTTATTCAATAATAAAAATAGGACTATTGAGATTCAGCAATGTGATTATTACGATATCCACGAATAACTCTTCTCAATTTTCTTTTTATTTTTGTTTCTCATAGAAGCAATTTAAGCAAGAGACAAATTTAACATTAACTTTTCCGAAAAATAACAGCATAGCAGAAAATGTTGCATAATTGTCTGTATTTTAAGCATCTGAAGTTTGGAATTTGCACTGGAGTATATTTATCATTGTCACTACATGAGACTACAATTAATTAGAACATTTTAGTTTCGTTAAGCAGTATGATCTTGAGGGAAAATGTATGCTTTAGTTGGGATATATTGGGATTTGACTTCAATTCTGAAATTGCTTCTATTCTTTTATTGTGTGGCATTTTATTTCATAAATAAAATTGAAAAACCTATGAGAAGGTGATTCTTCAAGATGCTTTCTATATAAATATAAAAATTTACTATTTATATAATAAAAACTTATTTATATGTTATACAGTCTGATCACTCTGATAAAAATCCATTAAAACGAAAAACCTGTGGTCAGGCTGCATCCCACCACTTGCCACCACCAGTGCCAGGGAACCTGAGTAAAGCAAGATCATTTCTCAATTGACATTTCTGGTCCTTGCCTCTATTCCCAGCTCAAGTCAGTCATTTTTACTTGTACCTTGACTCTTTGGCCATTTTGCAAGCATGTTAAATTTAACATGGCTAATACTAAATTACATTTCTGTCCCCTAAACTAGCTTTTCCTCCAGTGTTTCTGTTCTTCCATATTCCTGTTTATCCAACATGGATAGTTATTTTTGATACCTTCCTTCCTTCCTCACATCCAATCTATTGTCAAGCTTTGTGCAGTCTTCACTTATATCTTTCATTTATATGCTTTCACTTTTCATTTGTACCGTTTATATCATAGTCTAGGTACTCATGAATTCCTGGAATACCAACAAAGTCTTCTAATGCATCTCCCCACCTCTGCTTTTTTCTCCCCTCCTCTAGTCTGTCCTGTATACCAGCATCAGACTGATATTCCAGGAACTCTGCTTTGATCATAACATTTCCCATTGTCTTCCAAGGCATCCTCACTGACTTGGAGATAAAGTGCAAACCACTGAGTTAGCATCCAAGACCCTGTTTCCAGCCTTTTTACTAGTTCCTACAGTTAGCTATAGCAAAACTGATGTATTTTCACTGCTCCAAATGCAGCAGTTGACTTTTTGCCTCCTCATGTTTGTTCCTCCATTTTCTCTTCATGTAATGACATCTACCCATAACACCATCCAAGGAAATCCCACCATACCCACCTTAGATGTCAACTCATTTTTTAATTCTTCCTGATACCTACAGCTATTGTACTGTTGTTTGAATCAATTTTTTTTTTTACTATTTAGATCTTGCTGTATGGTATGTGAGAAATTATATATTTTAGCTATCCTACAAAATTTTAGGAGATAGAAGCTGTTTCCTGGATATGTATTAATATCCCTCAGTATCTACTCTAATGCTGTGCATATAGTCAAAACATTTGCATAAATATCAAGGAAAAATTCTCAAGAATTATTAAAACCAAGAAATCAAGAGAAAGAAAATGATACATTATCTACTAAATTTGTAGGAAATTTTTATAAATATAAATTACTATATTTAACAATATAAATAAGATATTGTTGCCACAAAAATCATAAAAATATATTATAAATGGTATCTATAATTGATTAAACACACTGGCTATGAGTCTGTTTATTTTAAAAATGAATATCATTGATTACTTCTTTGAGAACATGGTATAAGAAAATAGCATATAACAGAAATCTATAGGTATTGGCATCATTTTTAGTTTTATTTCAAATTGAAACAATTTTTATTTTGTTTTTTTGTGACTGTATTATATTTCAAGTAGAAAACACTAGAAAAAAAGCATGAGTATATGAAAGCAAATGAATTCACCTTCACTTCCTTGCCCTGTAATACCGTCTCACAGAGATAATTGTTATGAGTTTTGGTGATTATCCTTCTAAATATCTACTGTTATTTAAAATGTATTTAATCATATAATAGCTAGTTTTATATAATTTTAACTCTGTATATTCTATGAACACATTTCCATGTGAATATAAATTCTTTAAAACAATTTCTACTATATCACTGTATTTCGGTTTAAAAATACTTTTGAAAATGTTTAAAATTATTTTTTAGTGCTTTATATAATCTTTGGTACATTGACTATTAGTCAGTAAACAAAAGAAGACATATCCTTGGGGAATATTAAGTTGTTTCAGTATACATCCAATATATATGTACATATATATAAAACTTTGAGTCATGTGTATGCCAGGGCTTTACAAGAGAGTCAGAACCCTGGTCAAGAAGTAAAACCTATTCTTTAAAATGATCTATTGAGCTGTCAGAGAATATTTTCATGTCGAGAGATACTTTAGGATAAAACTATATCTCCTTTTCCCCATGTAAACACTCTATTACTCTTAGTGGAAAAAAATAATTTGGAACTCAGAGAATATGCCCAGGTAAAATTCACCTTGAATCTTCTTAAATCCTAAAACAAGGTTGAGCAAATTATTATATCCTGATATTTATATTTAAATACATAAATCAAAATACTAGCCAAAATACATTAAATAAAATTGATTTTAAAGGAATAGACTAACCTAAAATGGAAATAAAATTTGCCTTTGTAATTGCTAATGTTCATGAACACTGCACAGTGACTGACAATCCACTGTGGTTCAGGTTCAGGGGAAGCTGCCAGGAAGTTAAGTCATTGCATTTGTTATCAATAAGTATGTATATTTATACTAAGTACTTTCCAAATGCTTAAAACAGAGTAATTTAGCCGATTTTCTCCATTTTAGAAGCAGAAAATTAATTTAATTATCAACTTCTTATGTTAGTGCCATAAGAGATAAAAGAATAATAATTAAATTGGTTTAGTATTTAGTGAGCACGATGAAATAATTCAAGGGGAAATAATTTCTATGCAGGATGAGAAGCATATGGAAAATTACTGTGGAACACAAATTTGAAAGATTATAAATCAATTTAAAGGATATTTTATTTGTTTGTCAAGAGGTTTAGAGAGTATGGTAGAGAACCTGAAAATAGGAATAAGATCAAACTTACATATGGGTGTCTGTGTGTGTGTATATATATATATAGATATATATATATAGATGCACACACACATACTAGCTATATGTGAAAATTACTAAGTTTATTCATGTAACCTCTGAAAATTAAACAAAACAAATTTAAAAAATTTTATATTAAGACCAGCACTGAGACTTCAACTCTAACAGAACTTTTCTTCTTTATGTACATTCTTCCCTGTTTTCTTTGTGTTTCCAAGTCATTCCAAGATTTTATATTCCACTGCTGTTTTACAATGTATTGTGAAATGTTTTTG
The DNA here is from genome assembly GCF_028021215.1 of Eschrichtius robustus. Classification (NCBI taxonomy): domain Eukaryota; kingdom Metazoa; phylum Chordata; class Mammalia; order Artiodactyla; family Eschrichtiidae; genus Eschrichtius; species Eschrichtius robustus. Next base: position 44,765,442 of record NC_090829.1, read on the forward strand.
AAATCTGTTACAAACTTCAAATTCATTTTTAGCCAGTGAAATTCAATTTCTTTGAAGCTGCATACAGTTGCAAGAACCATAATCAGAGATTTATAAAATGGTATGTGTTTTCAAGTGACTTAGTCCAGAATATCAAATCTAAATTACACTTGATATCTTTAACCTTGAGTAAGGAAAGGTGCATCAGTCAGGGTCCATGCAAGAGTCAGAAATCATACCAATAATCTGAAGAGGGGAATTTTAATATAAAGAATTATTAAATAGGAATCTAAAATATGGCACAAATGAACCCATCTATGAAACAGAAATAGAATAACAAACATAGAGAACAAACTGGTGGTTGCCAAGGGGGAGGGAGTTGGGGGAGGGATGGAGTGGGAGTTTGGGGTTAGCAGATGTCAGCTTTTATATGTAGAATGGATAAACAACAAGGTCCTGCTGTATAGCACAGGGAATTATATTCAATATCTTATGATAAACCATAATGAAAAAGAATATAAAAAAAGAATGTACATATATATATGTATAAATGAATCAATTTGCTATATAACAGTAATTAACACAACATTGTAAATCAACTATACTTCAAAAAAAAACAATAACAAAGGGGGAAAATGCACATAAAAGAACAACAACAACAAAAAGAATTATTAACTAGTAATGGGATTAAGTATGTTGACTTAAAAAAAATGCACAATGTGAGAGTTGTGAGTTGTTTTATTTAGGGCAAAATGAGGACTGCAGCCCGGGAGACAGCGTTTCAGATAACTCTGAGAAACTGCTCCAAGGAGGCGAGAGGAGGAGCCAGGTTTTATAGAAGTTTTGTAACAAAGGGCAGGTAGTCTGAACATCAAAAGATTACTGTTAATTAAAGAAAACCAGATATCCCAAGTTAAGGAATTTAGCCCTTTTCTGTGTATGGGAAGATGCAAGAGGTCTGGGATTGTGGGAATCATTCCTTTGATATGCACCTCAGCTATCTGGGGCCAGTATCCCCAGTATCCTGTGTTTTCACATCCTGAGTTTCCTCAGGGCTCACCAGCTCACGTTGGAGGGCTGCAAACGTTGATGACTGTGGCAGCCATTGTTTACTGATATGGCAAGAAATATTCCATTTATCAAGTGTGAAGAGGCTAGAGAGAACTCTAAAGAACTTAGGAATGGTAGATAGAGGTAGGGAGCAGCCACTATCTGTAGGACGGAAGAATATTAAAGAAAGAAGCAAACTTGAAAGAAAGGAGCTCCCTACACACACACACACACACACACACACACACACACACACACACACACACACGCATTGCAGAGGGTGGGGCCCTGGTTCACTGGAAGGTGAAAGTTTTGAGATGTGCTGTAGGTCAGGGTTAACAGGCAAGAAACCCCAAGGTGGGTGCTGGTGAAACTCAGTGTGAAGCATCCACAGGGCTGCCTGTGAGATTTGCTGGGAAGCCACTAGATGAGCAATACATTGTAGGAAAAAAAAAAAACAGGAACAGGAAGAGAAGCCCCTTCCTTTTGAAGTGTCCCTTCACTGCCCTCTCCTGACAGAATCTAACATTGTGGCAGCAGACAAAGGAAACATTTAAAGGGTTCAGCTCCAGTATCACAAAGCAGAGAAAACAAGGGTGGATTTGGAGCTGAGAGGCAATTGATAGCTGGCATAGAAGTAAAAAATGGAAAATAAGCAGTTTATTGGAGTGTATTTGTGGGAATCTAATAGCTGTTTTTTTTGTTTTTGGCTTTTGGTTTTTGTATTGAGGCATTTGCTGTGGGTTTTAATGTTATTATTTCTGGCCTCTCATTTAAAGGAATCTTCATGTGCAAGGAAGGGTAAACTATTTGAACATGTTTATTTTAAGGTTACGTTGCACTTTATCACACATTATATCAAATATGTGTAGAATACATTCTTATCCTTGTTCTCCTGGTGAAGAAAACATAGTTTATGGAGGTAAAATTGAGGCAGGAGACAGATGGGCCCTCCGGGCAAACGGTTTGAGTTTGTTCTTTGTGGACTGATACTCTGGGCCGGGAATAACAGGACAATTGAGAGAGGAGGCTGGGTCCTGCCCAGATAGAAGATAAGAAACCACATATTCCTCATTCTCAAAGTCAGGAGACCACCCCAACTACACATGCGCAGAAAGGCTCCTTGGATGTCAAAAGGGGAGGGATGTCAACTAATGCTCACTTACCCATAGGCCTCTTCGGTAGAATCCATTTTGGCTAAGAAATGCGTGCACACACAGGGGAGGATCCTGAGATATACCAAATACAGACTTGAACACGGCAAATCAAAATGATTGGCCAAAGGAAACCTGGAAGAAATGCCCCATAAAAGTGATTCAAACTGCCATTAGGGTGCGACTCTCTCTCTGAGCCCACCCGTGTGTCTATCCACACTTATTCTTTTTTTTTCTCTTAATAAATACTTTACTTGTTTCACTACTTTCTGTCTTTTTGGGAATTCTTTTTCTGCAAACCCATAGGGCCAGGGCCTTGTCACTGACCACTGGTCTAGTGGCTTGGGTTTTGTGCTCTCACCGCCGAGACCCGACTTCAATCACTGGCTGGGAACCGAACCCCTGCTTTAAGCCACTGCAGGCTGAGGCCACCTGAGATCAAAATAACTATCCAAGGTCTTACAGCTGTTAAGGTGCAAAGTTAATACTTTAGAAACAAACAAAAAGGTGTCTCTGATTACAAGGTTCCTGCTGTTTCTCTTGACCATGATAATTTTTGTTTCACCCATGAAGTTTCTGATTCTCAATGACTCTCTCATGCTCAACTATTAGAGAAGATGCATTAGTACAAGAACTCAGACTGCCGACTCCTTGTTTAGATCTTTTGTCATTATGTCTTCCATTCCCTAAACACTGTTAATGATGTTTGTTATGTGAATGAGACAGAAGAGGAGGAGGAAAAGAACCAATATGAAAATAGTCTGCATAATTAAAAAAAATGTATACAGTTTTTCACAACCATGAATGGGTTATATGTATTGGGTATCTGTGAAAGTTGCAGAATTAACATTTCTGTACATAATATTCTTTGGAGCAAAGTTTGAACTTTTTTTAGACCACATCTGGCCTAACCTGCTTGACATTAAAAGTAAACAGTGGAATAATAAACATTATCTCCAAATAGGAACTACTGAAATATTTATATCTTTGATGCAGAGTGAAATAAGATCTACTAGTGCTGATTGCTGGCTAGCATTCAACTTGATGTTTATAGTTCTTCAAAATATTCACTACGACAACAAAATTTAAAAACCATTCCGTCTTAAAAACAAACAAACATTAAGTTCCATACAACATAGAAAAAAAGCATTTCTATTATCATTGATTAATTGATTAATCAATGATTAATTAAGAGGATTAATAAGAGGATTATAAAAAGAGGATTGTGCATTAGAATTTGGAGCAAAAATTATTGTAGAAAAACTCATCTAAATTCTCATTGCAGGTCTGTTTATGTTACTCTTTCAGGATTTAATTTATTCATATATATTGCTTCCTTTGGGCTTTATCTTATCAATTAATCTATTTCCATCATTTTGTCCCATTTATAAAACACATTCTGTCATGTTAATATAACTTCTTCAGTCATTGGGTTTCTTTTAATGGAAACATAATCTGAAATGATTTTATTTAAGAATGATTATATATTTAAATTATACATTTATCTTCACATTTTTCTATTCAGACTTCTTACAATGACCATCCATGATCTAACCCTAATTATCTACCTCATTTCCTATTGCTATTATCCACAGGCAAAAAAATCAAGCCAAAAAGACTTTCTTTTTTTAAACGTAAAAGATTTTCACCCCTAGGGGTTTAGGTATACTGTTTTCTTCTAGAATGATCTTACGTCAACACTTCATATCGTTGGATCCTACTCATTTTTAGGTTTCAGTCTAAGTATCATCTTCTAGAAAGTAGTTCCTTGCTATTCCAGTAGAGGGGAAAACAAACAAAAAAACACCCAATCCCTTCAACCTTGATCTTTTGTCTTTTTCTCTTTAGCACCCAATCCTTTTAAATCAAAAGTATTTTCCCACTTATTTTAAGCACTGCAGTTTTGACAAAACTGGAAAATACAGAAGTGACCAATTTCTTATGTTGGGGTCTGGAAAAAATCTTATTACATTAAAAGACATACTGTATCTGAGGACCTTTAAGATGGCAGAGGAGGACATCGAGATCACCTTCCTCCACACAAATACATCAAAAATGCATCTACATGTGGAACAACTCCTACAGAACACCTACTGAACGCTGGCAGACCTCAGAATTCCCAAAAAGCAAGAAACTCCCCACGTTCCTGGGTAGGGCAAAAGAAAAAAGAAAAAACAGAGACAAAAGAATAGGGACGGGACCTGCACCAGTGGGAGGGAGCTGAGAAGGAGGAAAAATTTCCACACAATAGGAAGCCCCTTTGCAGGCGGAAATGGAGGGTGGGCGGGGGGAAGCTTCGGAACCACGGAGGAGAGCGCAGCAACAGGGGTGCGGAGGGCAAAGCGGAGAGATTCCCGCACAGAGAATCGATGCCGAGCAGCACTCACCAGCCCGAGAGGCTTGTCTGCTCACCCACCAGGGCGGTCGGGGGCTGGGAGCTGAGGCTCGGGCTTCGGAGGTCAGATCCCAGGGAGAGGACTGGGGTTGCCTGCGTGAACACAGTCTGAAGGGGTCTAGTGTGCCACAGGTAGCCGGGAGGGAGTCCAGGAAAAAGTCTGGACCTGCCTAAGAGGCAAGAGACAATTGTTTTGGGGTGCACGAGAAGAGAGGATTCAGAGCACTGCCTAAATGAGCTCCAGGGATGGGTGCAAGCCATGGCTATCAGGGACATGAGAGATGGGCATGAAATGCTAAGGCTGCTGCTGCAGCCACCAAGAAGCTTGTGTGCAAGCACAGGTCCCTATCCACACCTCCCCTCCCAGGAGCCTGTGCAGCCTGCCACTGCCAGGGTCCCGAGATCCAGGGACAACTTCCCCAGGAGAACACACGGCACACCTCAGGCTGGTGCAAGGTCACACTGGCCTCTGCCACTGCAAACTCGCTCCGCATTCCATACCCTTCCCTCCCCCCGGCCTGAGTGAGCCAGAGCCCCCAAATCAGTTGCTCCTTTAACCCCCTCCTGTCTGGGGGAAGAACAGATGCCCTCAGGTGCCCTACACGCAGAGACAGGGCCGAATCCAAAGCTGAACCCCAGGAGCTGTGTGAACAAAGAAGAGAAAGGGAAATTTCTCCCAGCAGCCTCAGGAGCAGCAGATTAAATCTCCACAATCAACTTGATGTACCCTGCATCTGTGGAATACCTGAATAGACAAAGAATCAACCCCAAATTGAGGTGGTGGAGTTTGGGAGCAACTGTAAACTTGGGGTTTGCTTTCTGTATCAAATTTGTTTCTGGATTATCTTTATCTTAGTTTGGTATTTAGATCATCACTGGTAGATTTGTTTATTGATTTGGTTGCTCTCTTCCTTTATATATATATATATATATATATATATATTCCTTTTTCTCTTTTTGTGAGTGTGTATGTGTATGCTTCTTTGTGGGATTTTGTCTGTATAACTTTGATTTTACAGTTTATCCTAGGCTTCTGTCTGTCCCTTTTTTTTTTTTTTTTTGTATAGTTTTTAGCACTTGTTATCACTGGTGGATTTGTTTATTGGTTTGGTTGCTCTCTTCTTTCTTTCTTTTTTTTAACTACTTTTAATTTTTTTTATTTTTAATAATTAAAAAATTTTTTTTATTTTAAAAACTTTATTTTATTTTATATTTTTTTCTTTCCTCTTTTTTTCTCCTCCCTTTTCTTCTGAGCCTTGTGGCTGACAGGGTCTTGGTGCTCCGGCCTGGTGTCAGGCCTGAGCCTCTTAGGTGGGAGAGCCGAGTTCAGGACATTGGTCCACCAGAGACCTCCCGGCCCTACGTAATATCAGTCAGCGACAGCTCTCCCAGGGATCTCCATCTCAATGCAAAGACCCAGCTCCACTCAACAACCAGCAAGCTACAGTGCTGGACACCCCATGCCAAACAACTAGCAAGACAGGAACACAACCCCACCCATTAGCAGAGAGGCTGCCTAAAATCATAATAATGTCACAGACACCCCAAAACACACCACCAGACGTGGTCCTGCCCACCAGAAAGACAAGATCCAGCCTCATCCACCAGAACACAGGCACCAGTCCCCTCCAACAGGAAGGCCACACAACCCACTGAACCAACCTAACCCACTGGGGGCAGACACCAAAAACAATGGGAACTGCAAACCTGCAGCCTGCGAAAAGGAGACCTCAAACACAGTAAGTTAAGCAAAATGAGAAGACAGAGGAATACACAGCAGATGATGAGCAAGGTAAAAACCCATGAGATGAAACAAATGAAGAGGAAATAGGCAGTCTACATGAAAAAGAATTCAGAGTAATGACAGTAAAGATATCCAAAATCTTGGAAACATAATGGAGAAAATACAAGAAATGTTTAACAAGGACCTAGAAGAACTAAAGAGCAAACAAACAATGATGAAAAACCCAATAAATGAAATTAAAAATTCTCTAGATAGAATCAATAGCAGAATAACTGAGGCAGAAGAATGGATAAGTGACCTGGAAGACAAATTAGTGGAAATAACTACCGCAGAGCAGAATAAAGAAAACAGAATGAAAAGAATTGAGGACAGTCTCAGAGCCCTCTGGGACAACATTAAAACCATCAATATTGGGCTTCCCTGGTGGCGCAGTGGTTGAGAATCTGCCTGCCAATGCAGGGGACACAGGTTCGAGCGCTGGTCTGGGAAGATCCCACATGCCATGAAGCAACTGGGCCTGTGAGCCACAATTACTGAGCCTGCGCATCTGGAGCCTGTGCTCCACAGCAAGAGAGGCCACAATAGTGAGAGACCCGCGCACCGCAATGAAGAGTGCCCCCTGCTTGCCACAACTAGAGAAAGCCCTCGCACAGAAACGAAGACCCAACACAGACATAAATTAATTAATTAATTAATAATTTAAAAAAAGGATCATATACCATGATCAAATGGGTTTTGTCCCAAGAATGCAAGGATTCTTCAATATATGCAAATCAATCAATGTGATAAACCATATTAACAAATTGAAGGTGAAAAACCATATGATCATCTCAATAGATGCAGAAAAAGCTTTTGGCAAAATTCAGTACCCATTTATGATAAAAATCCTCCAGAAAGTAGGCATAGAGGGAACTTACCTCAATATAATAAAGGCCATATATGACAAACCCACAGCCAACATCATTCTCAATGGTGAAAAAGTGAAACCATTTCCACTAAGATCAGGAACTAGACAAGGTTGCCCACTCTCACCACTATTATTCAACACAGTTTTGGAAGTTTTAGCCACAGCAATCAGAGTAGAAAAAGAAATAAAAGGAATCCAAATCAGAAAACAAGAAATAAAGCTGTCACTGTTTGCAGATGATATGATACTATACATAGAGAATCCTAAAGATGCTACCAGAAAACTACTAGAGCTAATCAATGAATTTGGTAAAGTAGCAGGATACAAAATTAATGCACAGAAATATCTTTCATTCCTACACACTAATGATGAAACATCTGAAAGAGAAATTAAGGAAACACTCCCATTTACCATTGCAACAAAATGAATACAATACTTAGGAAAAAACCTACCTAAGGAGACAAAAGACCTGTATGCATAAAACTATAAGACACTGAATAAAGAAATTAAAGATGATACAAACAGATGGAGAGATATACCATGTTCTTGGATTGGAAGAATCAACATTGTGAAAATCCTATACTGCCCAAAGCAATCTACAGATTCAATGCAATCCCTATCAAACTGCCAATAACATTTTTCACAGAACTAGAACAAAAACTTTCACAATTTGTATCGAAACACAAACGACCCTGAATAGCAAAATCAATCTTGAGAATGAAAAACGGAGCTGCAGGATTCAGGCTCCTGGACTTCAGACTATACTACAAAGCTACATTAATCAAGACAGTATGGTACTGGCACAAAAACAGAAATATTGATCAATGGAACAGGCTATAAAGCCCAGAGATAAATCCATGCACATATGGTCACCTTATCTTTGATAAAGGAGGCAAGAATATACAATGGAGAAAAGACAGCCTCTTCATTAAGTGGTGCTGGGAAAACTGGACAGCTACATATAAAAGAATGAAATTAGAACACTCCCTAACACCATACACAAACATAAACTCAAAATGGATTGAAGACCTAAATGTAAGGCCAGACACTATAAAATGCTTAGAGGAAAAGATAGGCAAAACATTCTATGACATAAATCACAGCAAGATCCTTTTTCACCCACCTCCTAGAGAAATGGGAATAAAAGCAGTAATAAATGGGACCTAATGAAACTTAAAAGCTGTTGCACAACAAAGGAAACTATAAACAAAACAAAAAGACAACCCTCAGAATGGGAGAAAATATTTGCAAACAAAGCAACGGACAAAGGATTAATCTCCAAAATATACAAACAGCTCATGCAGCTCAATATCAAAAAAAAAACAACTCAATCCAAAAATGCGCAGAAGCCCTAAATAGACATTTCTCCAAAGAAGATATATGGATTGCCAACAAACACATGAAAGGGTGCTCGACATCGGTAATCATTAGAGAAATGCAAATCAAAACTACAATGAAGTATCACCTCACACCAGTCAGAATGGCCATCATCAAAAAATCTACAAACAATAAATGATGAAGAGGGTGTGGAGAAAAGGGAACCCTCTTGCACTGTTGGTGGCAATGTAAATTGATACAGCCACTATGGAGAACAGATGGAGTTTCCTTAAAAAACTAAAAATAGAACTACCATACGACCCAGCAATCTCACTACTGGGCATATACCCTGAGAAAACCATAATTCAAAAAGTGTCATATACCACAATGTTCATTGCAGCACTATTTACAATAGCCAGGACATGGATGCAACCTAAGTGTCCATTGACAGATGAATGGATAAAGAAGATGTGGCGCATATATACAATGGAATATTACTCAGCCATAAAATGAAACAAAATTGAGTTATTTGTGGTGAGGTGGATGGACCTAGAGACTGTCATACAGAGTGAAGTAATTCAGAAAGAGAAAAACAAATACTGTATGCTAACACATATATATGGACTCTAAAAAAAAAAAAAAAGTGGTTCTGATGAACCAAGGGGCAGGACAGGGATAAGATGCAGACATAGAGAATGAACTTGAGGTCATGGGGAGGGGGAAGGGTAAGCTGGGACGAAGTGAGAGAGTGGTATTGACATATATACACTACCAAATGTAAAATAGATATCTAGTGGGAAGCAGCTGCAAAGAATAGGGAGATCAGCTCGGTGCTTTGCGACCACCTAGAGGGGTGGGATAGTGCTGGTGGACAGGAGTCGCAAGAGGGAGGAGATATGGGGATATATGTATACATATAGCTGATTCACTTTGTTACACAGCAGAAACTAACACACCATTGTAAAGCAGTTATACTCTGGTAAAGATGTTAAAAAAAAAAAAAAGACATACTGTATCAAAAATAGAATCTAAAATAATTGAGAAAATATGCTTCAAAAACATATCTATAATAGATATACTGATGTTCTGATGTGATTTTTACATCTTTATTATTGTTCATTCTGTGACTGGTAGAAAGAAATGTAGCATTATGCAACTGACTTGCTCTGTGCCCTTGGAAACAGGCCATCCAAATTTGCTGATTTGAGTATGTTCCCATACTCAAGTATTCTACTCCCCTTCCTCTGTTTTGTCAATAGCAATTTTTGCAAAGTTGTCATTACTTCGTAAAATTTTTCTCATTTTTCATATTAAAAAATGAGTTGTATGACTAGTTTCATTAACTCAGCCATTTTGGACCCATTAATTTCAAGCCCCTCCTTATTAGTTAGCAGCCTATTTTTGTATCATTGCTTATTCCATAATTAATTCAAAATAATTCACGTTTTTTAATCATTCTTCCAACACAGAACTTTTGTTCCTTCTGTTATTTTATCCTTGAAAGCTTTTCTGTCTATTTTCTTTTGTTGTAGGTAAGAATGTAGACTTTTTTAACCTTAAAAATTTAGTTGAGTCTTTAGTAAAAATATCTCCTTATTGATAGCAACCACCTGGCAGCAGTTGGGAAAAAAAAAATTGAAGGATAGGTGTTCATGTGCTCCTTTAACAAATAAGTTCATTAACATTTAGGGGTTGTCAACAGAGATTCACTGACTCAATTACTTGTTGAAACCAAAACACAGGTAAAGAGAAAAAGCAAAGATCGCAAATGGCAGTAAGGAAAAATAATTTTACGTCTAATCCAGGTTAATGGTTGATTCAATCTCTACTGAATAAATAAATAGCTAGAGAAACAAACAAATAAAGGTTGACTGTATGATGCTCTCTCCCAAGAATCTGTGAGTTGCTGAATCCACAGGAACCAGCTACAATATACCCTATATACCCATTTTATAAAGCAAGGTTCTCTTAGGTCTTACTTAGCAATAAGTTTGATTTCTAGCCAATTATGAAATAAATGAAGAGAATAAGTCCTGACCACTTAATTACTGTCATATGAGATGATTATGTCCCAGCTCACATCTTTAGGATTCTTTTTTGTTCTACTTATAGTCTTGCACATTTGTTCTTATTGTTGTGTCTTAAGGAAAATAATTAAGAAACTCTGATGCCAGTACTACCTCCTGCCTTGTGAATATTTCTATTAGGTACACTGTGTGAGGCAATAACAAAGTGTTTAGTATTTATATTATATACAAAAATTTCATAAATTTATGACTGAACTTATAATATATGACACCCAGTTGAGCTCTGAGAATGAAAACTGTCTTAACTGGGGCCTTTGTGTGAGTCTGTGACCTAATCAATTTAATTTTAATTTATCACCACTGTGCCTTCTTGCTAATTGTTCATATATTTTTAAGGAATATCTACCATGAAATATACTGTGGTAATTTTTTTATTTTTTATTTTTATTCATTTATTTTTGTGTTTTTATTTAAGACACAGTAAAACTGACATTTCAGGGAGAATCATGCAGTTGCATGAGCCTTAACCATGTACAAATTTGTTTAATCGCCATCACAATCAGAATACAGAACAGTTCCATCACCCCATAAAAGTCCTCATGCTACTCTTTCATTGTCACCCCATTACCCATCTCTGCAACCACTAATCTTTTCTCTGTCACTATAGTTCTGTCTTAAGAATATCATACAAATGGAATTATACAGTAGGCAGACTTTTGAAACTGGCTTCTTTCATGTATAATGCCATTGAGGTTGGGGGTTAGGCAAGGAGTTCTTGGACGTGATACTGACAGCACAATCTATAAAAGAAAAAAAATAATAAATTGGACTTAATAAAAATTTTTAAAATTTAGTATGTAAAAGACATTGTTAAAATAATAAAAAAGATAAGCTACAGACTAGGACATATTTACAAATCATATATCTGGCAAAGGATTTGTATCTAGAATATATTTTAAACTTAATAGTAAGAAATATACAACCTATTTAAAAAGTGGCCAAAAATCACGGAAGAAATAGTTTTTATTTAAAACATTTTGTGACCCAATGTTAGGAAACAATATGCAATGTACAGCTTAATTTTTAAAGATTTTTTCCATTTTTTGCCAAATATTAGTGTTAACTTTCCTAGTAGATGCTTTTGTTCAACTTTCATTGATCCATCTAATAAAGCCCTTCATTGCTTTTCTAAAAGCCACATTAGAGCAGCTGAATGGATAAAACAAACGTTGTACTCACTTTGCAGGCTTCTGAAAACTAAGTGACAATGTTTATTAAATTAAATGGACAAACCTAGAGACGACATGCAGAAGACCTGTATTCTGTATAACAGAGAATGCTTAAAAGACCATAAACCATTATACTATTTCTAGATGTATTATCTCTTTCAATGTCTTCAAACCTCCATCTTCAATACATCCTAATTTATAGCTATTTTGATATTTCTGTTATTTTAAAAATAACAAATGCTTCTTGCTAGAAAACCTAATATTCACTTAAAGTAGTTATATAAGGAGATGTATTAGTTTGGTAAGGCTGCCATAACAGCATATCACAGACTGGGGTCTTAAACAACAGAAATTTATTTTCTCACAATTCTGGAGGCTAGAAGTTTATGATTGAGGTAACGGCAGCATTGGTTTTCTCTGTGGCCTCTCTTTTGGACTTGCAGATGGCTGCCCTCTTGCTATCTCATCCTTCTGTGTACAGGTGCCCCTGGTGTTTCACTCTGTATGTCCTAATCCCCTCTTCTTATAAAAACACCGGTCAGATTAGATTAGGGCCCTCCCTAACAGCTTCATTCTAGAAAAATTACCTTTTGAAAGGCCCTATCTTCAAACAGAGTCATATTCTGAAGTACTGGAGGTTAAGACTTCAACACATGAATTTTGGGGGCACACAATTCAGCTTCTGCCAGAAGACATAGTAGCTATGCATGTGTTGTTGTTCATACTGATACATTAATTGGAGAATTTGAAATATTTGCTTATTTTACATTCGACCAATAGCATTAAGGAAATCAGTTTACTCTACTATGATTCTCCAGCATCATATAAGGATATTTAACACTGGCGTTAGCTAATTGCACATAGGATTTTAAAAATAATATTAGTTTTAACCATAAAAGTATATTTAAAAATGAAAATCCAGATGCAATTTTACATAACAATAAAATATCCAAAATTTGGCTTATCAATCAAAATCTTTCAACATTCTACTCTTTCTCTCAAACCTTAATGCTATAAATAATTGAGAATTCACTCTATTTAAGTGGATTGCTTTTTAAAAAATGAAATAGAAAAGTTAGAAATATATTTAACAGCTGCTTAATATTTCAAATTAATCTATGGATCTTTTATAAATGATGTCAGAGGTAATTTTCCCCAAATACATCAATTTAATTTAGAAAATATTAGTGATAAAATTAAAACTGAAAAATGAACTAGATCAAACTACCTTACTTCAGAGTGTGAAAATTATTAGTCTATGGTTTTGTTTATAAAATTTTCCAGCAAACACTAATCTGCATGTCCATGGCTAAGATCCAGAATAACAATTCATTCATTTGCATTAATTTTCTGTGGTGGATTATATTGATTCTGGCTCTAGTACAATAGCAAAAATAATTATAATATATGTACATTGAATATTATAACTAACCCACACTCTCTCTAAACATCCATTGTCAACTAATGAGGTCACCATTAGTCTAATAAAATTAAAACAAATCTTTTTTATAAGTGAAAATACAGCATATATATGCATGTAAACAGTATTTAGGCCTTGGCCAGATACAAGCACACAGATAGCCTAAATTGACATAAATGAAACTCTACAGCAGGCAGAGCAGTTACAAGTGAGGAAATATTGTCTCCTTATAAACACAGTCAACAATGTATGGTGTTTGACCTAGACATTTGATAATAAAACACAGAACAAAAAACCTTGAAGGGAGTCTATAACATCATTCTTGAGCACAGACAGATTCCATGGTTCAGCCTCCCAGGGAGAAGTTCCAAAATTGCTATGCAAGGCAGTGGAGCCCAAATGGAGGGGGGACTGACTTGCTAAGGAGGCTAGAATTTCTGGGCAGGGTCAAGAGACGAGGGAATGTCAGAGATAGAGCCCAGGACAGACTCTAAAAAGGAATAACAGAACAACTTCTGGCAGGTGAGAAATGAGAAAAGATTTCAGAAGTAATACAGTACTGAAGAAACATTGGATTTCTGATTTAGCTACAGTGGCTAATTTAAATATATATATATAATTTAAAACACTACCTCGTAATTAATTTATTAATAAAGTAAAAGCAACAAAATTTATTTTGAGACAATTGGAGAACTTTAAATATTGACTGCATATTCATTGTTAAGGCATTTTTGTTAATAATATTTAGTAAGATAATGTTATTCTGATTGTTAACAAAATGCCCTTGTTTATTAAGATATGTATAGAAGCACTTATGAGAAAAATAACATGGTTTTAGGAGTTTTAAAAAAAATATATTACAACAACATAAAAAGAAAGGAAGTGACTAAGAAAAGAAGAAAAAACAATATAAGGAAGGAATAAAGGAGGGAAGAAAAAAGGAGGAAAGGAAGGAAGGATAACAGTTTAATAGCTTAAAACAACAGCTTATTGATTTTGTTCACAATTTTGTAGATAAGCTGTGCTGTTCTTGTCTGGGCTAACTCAGCTTCTGTTTACTGGGCCCTCTGATATGTTTGTAGTTCAGCTGATGGCTGGAATATAGAATGGTTTCATTTGTTCTAGAAGTTGACAGACTCTTTGTTGCACTTGATTTTCCTACACTTAACCTTTTACATTCCATCAGCCTAGCTCAATTTTGTTCACAAGCTGGTCTCAGGGTTCTGAACACAGCAAAAGAAGACAAAGTCCAATATGCAAGCTCTGTTAAAGACTCTGAATTATGTTTGCTAATGTCCCGTGGAGCAAAGCAAAGCAAGTCACTGGCCAATCTCAGATTCAAGGTGTGAAGAAACAGGTTCCACCTCTTAATAGGAGGAGGTGAAAAATCACATTGGAAAAGGCTTGCTAAAATGTTGGAAAGATTATGTAGCCATCTGTAATCAAAAGAAAAGGGAAGGAAGGAAGAAATGAAGGAGGAAGGAAAGGGAGGGATAAACCAAGCAAGTGTGACAGAATGTTAACTATTGAATATTGTTGTTGGTATGAGGTCTCTTCTCCTCTCTACTTTGCATATTTTGGGAAACTTTTAAAATGCTTAACTTAAAAGAAGACTTTTAAATAGAAAAGTCATCCAACAACCATTTGATTGTATTTAGCAGTTTTTCTTAATTCTCCTCAATTGCTCAGCTCTGCATAAATTCCAGAAATGTTAAAAATGAATGAATCAAAATAAATTTAAGCTTGCATTTGATATATCATTCTTATATCTTACATATTGTAGACATTGCCAAATCAGATACCAAAAAAGACTATAGACCAACTAAAATATTTTCCAAATAAGCTGCTTCTATAATATTTCTGTAGAGTTCATAAGCTAAGTATAAAATTGAGAGATACTGTTGGCAGTAAAATAATAATCCAAGGAATATTTATATGACTTAACATTCAAAATTTTAAGAAGCACATTAAGGGTAGAGAAGTAGTCACTGCATTTGACATCTTACTTATACACCTGATAGTGAAGAGAGAATAATGTTCTTTTTTCTACAAGGTGTGATCCTAAAGAAAAGAATTGTCAACAGCAGAGAAATCTGTCAGCCAAATAGAAACATTAGAATGGAGTGACTCAGGAAGTTATTTATTATAATGTAGACTGCTTTTGAAAAACTAATATCATATTACTAGGTAAAATGTCAACCTAACTAAAATAATTATGTGGTTGTATAGTGAAACAATACTTGTAATTAGGTAATTAACATACTATAAATAAGATTTTGAAATTCATTCCAAACTTCTGCAGTTTTTCAGTATTGAAGTAGGAGTGTTATTTTCTAAATATTTTCTCTCATGATAAGCTTCACCTTTCCTGGTTCTTGAAATAGACAGAGCAGGCTTTGGGGGGCATATTTTTGTCTGCTTTCATTGCTATTTTCAGCTTGTCGGCTTATTCAGCTCCAAGTCTGGGATAAATGTGAGGCAAAAAGAAAACCAGGGAACTCACCACCAAGTAATTCCTTGGGTCTCCAGCGCCCTAGCCAGTCTGACTCTTTGTCAGAACCTTTTTAGTTTTGTTTAGTTGTACTCATTCCCCCAAAATAGAGAAAATTACATCTACTCTATCTTCTCAAAAGTGGATCCCTGTCCTATTAATTTTAACATTGCTACTAACCAAAATGAAAAGAGAGGGAACTAGAGTGATTTTTAAGTGTCAGTTGATATTCTTTTGAAAATCTACTTTCTGTAATCATATATCTCATACAATCTATTCCAAAATTTGAAGTCTCTACTGGAAAGAGACAACATTATGAGTATAACTTGAATAGTGCTCTATTCTCCTAATTTGCTTTGTATTAGGTTTGCCAATAAAATATGACAAATATAAAGCAAATTTGATATTCAAATATTTGCTAATGAGAATTCTTCAGGATTTCCTTTCAGTGAAGGCTATCTAGCTAAAATATGAGATGTCTACCTGCTTACTTCTTTCTTATTTTTTTCCACTGTTCATTTTGTTACAGTTTCCTTCACCTGTACTCACTGTAGTTCTCAGTGCCAGAACGAGCAGTTGGCTATCAGGTGTCAAAAATAAGGCAATGATGGCTCTAAAACCTCATATCTAGAGCCTTTTATATTTCATAGAGGAGCAAACAAAAACAAATAACAATTATTGAATTTACTTTAAAATATATGTGTGTGTGTGTGTAGACTGTATGTGTAATATAAAAACTATATATGATATAATTTGTCCCAAATGGGTTTAGGCCAGAGAGAACTAACAAAAAATGCATTCAGAATTTTGGACATGTTGAATGAAATATACTTTGTGTTTATGAGAAATGTAACAAATTGATAAATCTGAAGGAGGAGATTGAAAAGTCATATTTTAACTTCAGAGGAATGAGCAAAGATGAAGACATTTACTACAATTTTAAGAACACCAGCCAGGAAATTTCTCAGTAGGAAAACCTGGAAGTCAGTAGAAGCAAATTAACTGCTGAAATAACTCTCTGTGGCAATCTGGGAAATGCTCATTTTACCTTCACCTCTAGAAATGAAACTCTTTTATAAACAACAACAACAAAACTTGTTTTTTTTTTTTTAATTTATTCATTTATGGCTGTGTTGGGTCTTCGTTTCTGTGCGAGGGCTTTCTCTAGTTGTGGCAAGTGGGGGCCACTCTTCATCGCGGTGCGCGGGCCTCCCACTATCGCGGCCTCTCTTTGTTGCGGAGCACAGGCTCCAGACGCGCAGGCTCAGCAATTGTGGCTCACGGGCCCAGTTGCTCCGCGGCATGTGGGACCTTCCCAGACCAGGGCTCGAACCCGTGTCCCCTGCATTGGCAGGCAGATTCTCAACCACTGCGCCACCAGGGAAGCCCCAACAAAACATTTTTAAACACACTGCACACTCACACAGATGGAGAGGAAGATAAACTAATCTGATACATTTTTCCCTGTGTGGAAATATTTTCCTTCCGTGTAAAAATCTAAATGAAAGCATGATTTAAATAGATGTCAAAGGCTGCATTTCCCTCTGTTTTTCTATAATATTTTTGTATCACAAAAGTTAAATACTAACATGAGTTTAATATTTACTTCTACCTGGTTTAGATGAATCAAAAACTAAAATAAATTCAGAGTGCTTTTTTAAATAATAAATCTCATTGGGGGAATTTATACCCACTTACTTCTTATCTGTCAGTGCACTGAAAGACATCACAGACGTTTCTCTTGGACTGTACTTTGTTCGATCATTTTAAACTACTTATATGTTTGATCAAACTATTTATAACATAAGCATGATTTGAGAAATGAGTATGCTTTCATATTTAATCAGTGTTTTTACTTCTGATTTATACCTAAAATGCAGATTCATATAATATATCCCAAATTAGTATTTTAAGTTATATTTAGTTGAACCAGGATTTGACTTTTAGAGTTAAAGTTTCAAATTTGGATTAAAGCATATATTTCTACATAAACTATACAATGCATCTAACATTAAATACCCTCTTAGTAATAAATGATAATAAAGATTGAGTTGTTGACAGATTATGGAAGGTGGCAATGTATCTTCCTTTTTGGTTTTAAACAAAAAAGCAAGTTTAAAACATATTCTCATACATTTTCACAAATAATTTACACTAGTAAATATTCCTTTCAACATTTATAGTTCTTAGGAAAGGTCAGAAGGGAAGACATGAGCAGAGAGCATTTGTACTAAGGTTTATTAACTGCTTTATTCTCTACCAGCCCTCATTTCACCAAGAGTGAGTAATTTTTTAATGCATTGATCATATGGAAACATGAAGGAAATGACTGAGAGTCAAAACATTGTATTATAAAAATAACAGCATGATGTAGTAGGAAGGAACTTGGATCTGGAATCTGACAGAAGTGAATTCAAATTCCAGCTCCTTGTCTACAAGTACTGAGCCTGTCAACAGATTACTTGTCCCTAACAAACTATGATATCTCATATACAAATTAGGAAAAATAATAGCTGACAGGTTTTTTATGGTAAAAATGATAGTTCTTGGTATTTTATTTGACCAGTGATGCATATAAATAACACAAAATATGTTTGTTATTCGTTGTAATTATTCTTAATAGGCCTGATAATTTTTATCATTGTAGTATTTTACTTCTGTTTTTAAATTATCTGTAGTTGCTTTCCATAATTAACAGTGAGATTGAAAAAGTCTAATTATATAGAAGAGAAGCTAAATCAGCATCATGGGATATATTGTAAGGTTATTTAATATAGTTCCCATTGAAATTATAGGTTTGCTAAAGAATAACATAATGCATATTTTTTAATTAAATATATATCTTGACTTAGAAATATAGAGGTCTATCAATATCCTCAATGTGTCAGTTTATGCTATTCATCTATATACAACTGAAGCTGAACCATTCATATATTTCTCCAAATATACATTGATTCTTATTATTTATCATTATGACCTGGAATTAGCTTCCCAACAATGTCTAATATGTTTATTTTCTCTTCCAATTAAAGTAATCAAAAAAAAATAAATTGATGACTGCAGAAAAAGCTTTTTAGATAAGAGGAGGAGTTCTATAATAACTGTGAGAATTTGAAATACCATCTGACTATTCTGATAGTTTTGAAATATCTAGAATTGAATAGACAAAAACTGAGTTTGCATTGTGAACCTGTTAGCATTATTGAATTGAAAACAACATAAGAACATCAGAACAAAGGAAAAATAATTGATGCAGAGCTGAAGAAGTTGAAAAGAGTAAATACTTTTTCACTGATACTTACATATATGTATTGCAGGACCAAATGGAGAAAAACAAAAACTAAATATAGAATTACTTTTTCTATTTTTTCTCTCATATATAACAATTATTAAAAAATCCTTCTATGCATGAGTTGTACATCCAACAGTCCTGGAAGTATACGTGCTATATTTTATATGATCTCAGAGGCATAAACACACAGAGTTTATTATTACTGACTTATTCTCTTATGTTGGGTTTTCCTCCACTTAACTACATTATATAGTATGATTAAGACAAAGTTGACAATATGATAAAATGTACAAACACACACACATATATATATATGTATAGTATATGTGTGTATATATTCACACTATGTTTTACAAACCTTTGGGACTGTAATTGTTTATGCATTTACTCACAAATTATATTAAATGATAAAAAACCAATATATTAAAACACAGATTTCCAATAAATGTAATGCATCATCATATCAATAAAATGAATGATAAAAATCATATGATCATCTCAATAGATGCAGAAAAGGCATCTGACATTCTTTCGTGATAAAATCCTTAACAGATTGAATATAGATGAAACATACAGCAGCATAATAAAGGCCATATATAACAAACCCACAGCTAACATTATACTCAATAGAGAAAAATTGAAAGTGTTTCCTCTAAGATCAGGAATAGACAAGAATACCTACTCTCAGCAGTCCTATTTAACGTTGTACTGGAAGTCCTAGCTAGAGCAATTAGACAAAACAAAGAAATAAAGGCATTCAAATTGGAAAGGAAGAAGTAAAATTGTTGCTATTTTTTTTTAACCGTAAAATTGGGATACAATGTCTCTCATAAGAATTTTTGTAAATTAAATTAGAAAATATAGTAAAGGTACTTAGCTCAATAACTGACACATAAGGAGAGCTTCATGAGGGTAGTAGTTACAGTTTCTGATTCAGTAGCTTCACATAATATTTCATGTTTATACATGAAATTATACAAAATGTATAATCTTGTAATCTTTGTAGTTTCTCAGTTTTCTTCATGTCTATAATCACCCTGAATATTTCAAACTGTCTTCTTGCTAATGTGCAGAGACTTTACCCAGCATTCTTTTAATTACAACAAAAGAAAGATCTTACTGACTCTTGGGCTTCAGTACCATTCAGTGAGTGTTTCAGTGGTCTCACAATGAAAACCCAATGGGCCTGTGGCTTTTCTGTTTTAATAAATGGGAAGCCACAGGAACCCATACAGCTCATTCCAAAGTGTCCCTCTGACCTTTTGTGAACACTTTTGTATAGTTTATTGACTGTGAAAACAAGTGAAGCAGAAAAGAAGAAATAAAAACATACTTCTTGATTCTGTGTAGAAATAAATTACATTTATCTTATGTCCTGGTATGTGGTTAGGTTATATCTGTTTGCACGTATCCATGTATATAGAGGAAATCCATAACACAGAAAAAAAAATGTTCTTTAAACTTGAATTTGAAGAAAAATGTATCATACAATGTGTTTGGAATATTCATTTGGGTAAAATATGATTAAAATTTCAAGCAGATTTCCAAGTAATACCCACCTAATCTGACAGCTGACTATCTTGCCTATGTTTTTCTTTACTTACGAAAATCTAAAGTGAGTCCTACGCTGTCTCCCTGAGTTCTACTTGTCCAAAATGCCCCCCATTTAATAAAACATCTTTTATTTATTTCTGTCTCTCTACTCTCTCAATTCCCCACTCCCCTATGTGGGATTACCTCATGTAGTACTAATTCACAAGTGCTTTTCTCAGGGTCTGCTTCTGGAGGAACCCAATCAAAGATACATGGGTTCCAATTAAATGTATAAAAGAAAATCTACAGCATTGTGGCAAAAGTCAACAGTTACAAGAGAACATGTATTTTTAAATTAACTTGTTTTTAATCTTTGTTGGCAAAGCCAAGTTTTCTTGTCTTCCATGAACTATCATAGTCAATATAAGTAAAATATAAAGTTCTTAAAATGTCAAGAGAAATGCAACAAAATACAATTTAAAATTGCACCTACCATTTTTCGGTACTAGATATCTATATAACAAGACCACTTGCTGAGTAAGAAATTACTTTAAAATTGCGGATGGCGGCTGCTGGAAATCATTACATAGAACGGTATAACTTATATACTGTCAAAATTAGCTTTGACAGCAAACTGAGAATGAAGCATTGGAGCTTAAAACCTCTATTAGTATCCAGATAAAATCTCCCAATATTTCTTGAATTACAAAAAGTATATATATATGTATGTATATATGTATATATATATTAGAATTAAACTCCCTGGTTCCATTTAGTTAGTGGGTTATGCTGATGCTTGGCCCATCTTTCATGGTTACATCAACATGTTTTGTTTTCAAAAGCTTTAACCCAGACTTATGAATCAAATGAGACTCTTCTGTAAATGGTTTTAACAAGAAAGAATCTATGGTTCATTCCATATTAAGAAGAAGTTTAAAATTAGATTGCTAATGCTGTCTGTGTGTTTCTGTATTTTTCTAAATACAACAGAATACAAATAAAGTATTGTATATTTAGGAGCATAGTGAATACTACAAAATTATTTTATACCCTTTTAATTTAGAATAGTTTTATATTTGCAGAAAAATTGTGAAGACAGTTCAGAGAGTTCCTATATAACCAACACCCATATCTCCCTATTGTTAAAATCTTATATAAGTAGGGTATATTAGTCACACATAATAAACTGGTAATGATGCATTATTTTAACAAAACTCCACTTGTTATTCAGATTTTCTTGGTTTTTACCTAATGTTCTTATTCTGTTCCAGGATTCGATCGAAGAGACCATATTTCATTTAGTCACGATGTCTCCTTAACTTCCTTTTGACTGGGGCAGTCATTCAGATATTGCTTATTTTTGGCGACTGTATGGGTTTTGAGGAATGATGGTCAGGAATTTTGCAGAATTTCCCTCGACTGAATTTTACTGATGTTTTTCTCATGATTAGACTGGGAATATGGGTTTGGGGTACAAAAACCACAAAGGTAAAGTGTACATCCTACCAACATGACATCACTGTTGATATAAACCTCGATCACCTGGCTGAGGTAGTGTTTGTCAGGTTTCTCTTATCCATATGCTATGATCACCGCCCCCCCCCCCCAAACCTTGTTACTTTGAATCAATTAAGAAAAGGAAAATATTTAA
Source organism: Eschrichtius robustus (assembly GCF_028021215.1). NCBI lineage: Eukaryota > Metazoa > Chordata > Mammalia > Artiodactyla > Eschrichtiidae > Eschrichtius > Eschrichtius robustus. Next base: position 44,787,631 of record NC_090829.1, read on the forward strand.
TTTTACCTTAATTTATACTTTTCTGACTCTCTTCTTTATGTAGATTCAAATTTCTGACCTATATCATTTTCCACCTGCTTAAAACTTCTTTTAACACTTTTTTGCAAAGAAGTTCTGGCAATGAATTCCCTCAGTTTTTGTTTGTCTAGGATAGTCTATATTTCTGCTTCCCTTCTAAAGGATAATATCACTGAACAGAGAATTCTGAGATGGTGGGTTTTTCTTTTCAACATTTTAAATCTTTTACTCTGCTCTTTACTTGCTTGATGTAATTTCTTTTTATTACTCTAGAGGTAAGGGCTTCTTTTATTTGGCTTCTTTAAAGATTTTCTCCTTGCCTGTGCGTGTGTGTGTGTGTGTGTGTGTGTGCGTGTGTGTGTGTGTGTATGTATGTTTTCAGTTTTAATATGATATGTGTGAGTGTTTTGCTGTTGAGGTTTTCTGGATTTTTTATTTGTTTGTTTTGGTTTTTGGCATTTATCCTACATTGTGCTTTCTTAACTTCTTAGATTTGTAGTTTGGTGTCTGTCATTAATTTTAGAAAATTCTCTACATTTATACTTCAACTGTTTCTTCTACTCCATTCTTTTTTTTCTCTCTTTTTTTGGTAATCACAATTTATGTTACACCTTTTGAAATTTTTATACAATTTTTGATGTTTTCTTTTTTGCTTTCTCTGTATTGCAACTTGGAAAATTTTATTGACCTATCTTTGACATCACTGATTATTTCACCTGATATGGTGAATATAGGATGGACCCATGCAAATAATTCTTTAATTCTATTACAGAGTTTTTAATTTCTGGCATTTCCTTTTGGTTCCTGCCTAAAGTTTCCATTTCTGTTTGCATTAGCCATCTCTTCTTGCATGCTATGTACTTTTCCATTAGAGCCCATTACATATGAATCAGTCAATTTAATTTCCTAACTGATAATTGTAACAACTGTATAATATCTAATTTTGGTTCTAATTCTTGCTCTGTTAATTCAGGCTGTGTTTTCCCTTGCCTTTTGGCATGACTTGTACTTTGTTTTGAAAACCAGACATTATTTATCAGGTAAATAGACAAATAGACCTATAGTGTGAGAATTTATGTTACTCTCACTAGAAGTTGGACTGTGTTTAATGTGTTCTTGTTTTTTTCCTCATATCTTTCTTTTGGCTTCCCTGAATATGCCTCCTTATAGAGTATCTGTGACTTGTAGATATTCCAGATGTTTTTAACCTTTAATTGAGATATGATTCACATTATTATTAAATTTCACCAATTTAAAGTGTATGATTCAGTGATTTTTATTAGTATATTCACAATATTATGCCACCATCACCACTATTTACTTCCAGAACATTTTCATCACCCTGAAAAGAAACCCACATTCATTAGTAGTTACAACCAATTTCCTCTACTCCACATCCCCTAGCAACCACTGATATACTTTCTGTATCTTTGCCTTTGTCTATTCTGGAAATTTCATATAAATGGAATTGCACAATATGTGTCGTTTTGTGTCTGACTTCTTTCAATTAACATAATGTCTTCAGGATTCATCCATGTTGCAGCGTGTATCAATACATCATTCCTTTTTATGGCCCAGTAGTATTGCATTGTCCAGATATAAACAGCTTATTTATCCATTCACCAGTTAATGCACATTTGAATTATTCCCACTTTTTGGCTATTGTGAACAGTGCCACTATGAACAAGTTTTTGTGTGAGCATATGCTTAAAACACTCTTGGGCATATACTAAGAATAGAACTGCAAGGTCATATGATAACTCTAAAAATAATATTTTGAGGAACTGCCAAACTGTTTTCCACTGTGGTTATACCATTTTACATTTCCACCAACAGTGTATGAAGTTTCCAGTTTCTACCTCTTTCAGTTCTAATTCATTATTACTGGAGCCACCCTCTTCCATTCTTTCTCCTATTCTCATCCCTGGCTGCAATGTTCCTAATATATTTCCTAATATATTTTCCTGTTCACTGTGTTTTTGTCACATTTAAGCAAAATAAGAATGCTATAGGGGGTTGTATTGGGAATAATGTCCTTCCTCCAGCAGAGATAAGGCTATGGCAGTTTTCCCCCTGGAAGTTAGGCTTTTGTTATCGAGAAGAACTTGTATATATTTCACAATGATTATTTTCCCCTCCCCTGGCCAGAGTCAAAACGATGTATTTCTCAGATCTTCATCGTGAAAACCATATGCTCATTTTTGAAACAATAAAGCAAGCAACAGAAAAAAGTAGTAAAAAAAAAAATCAGGTATATAGGTATATTAAAAAATAAAGGAATATAAAACAAAAAATTCGTGGTAGTGGATCTACTTATGAATAGAGAAGAACTAAGATGCAATTGAAGAACAGACAATATATAACTTCAAAGGTACTTGTAATCATCTACAAGCTTAATCATTATTAAGCTAAATGGTTTTGCCTTACAGTTATGCTTGACATCATATAATATGCCATGCCAATGCTTTCACATTGTCATATCTCTATAGAAATGCAATAAAGAGTAAATAGAAACAATTTTACTCCCATGAAATAATGCTTTACATTTTTATTTTAAGAGGGAATACATTAAATTATGCCTGAAATTAAAAAAATCAAAAATTAATTAAAATTAAAATAATTTATGATATACTTTTCCTCATAAACAGAATTATTAGTTCCTAAGTTAAGAAAAACAGATTTCAAATAATAATGAGAGACTGTATCTTTTTTTAAACAATGATGATTTTAAAACAGCAGTGTCTAGGTGATATAAAACTAATGCTTTTAAGAATTTTTAAGATTCCAACATTATTCCCTCCTCCTCTCATACCAATTTCATTACCTCTATTATTATTTTATTTTAATTTCAAGGTTTATAATATTTCTATGGCCCATAATCATAATTTCTGTCTGGAATTCCATGTTTAAATTTAGTTCATGCTTATTACCATTCAAAATATGATGGTTCCTTCAAAATTAAGCATGTTTTGAATGTACGTGAGGAATGCGGTATTCTTTGAGCACTCTCACATTTGAGAATTTTTGTCTAATTTGTTTCTTAGTTAAAGGGTACATTGGATTTAGTTAAAAGGCCATGGATTTAAAGAACTTCCATTTCATGTGTAAAGGCTGAGGATATGCTAGAACTTCTACATCCTATCTCAACCCCTAAATGTGTTAAAAGCAATCTGAAAATTAAAAAATAACATAAACTTCATCAAAAACAGGAAGCTGAGTATTAGCAGTATCATAGACAAGAGGAAACTTTCTAAAGAAGAAAAGTAGATAGATTCTTACAGGAGCAGGAACCCCTACCCAGGATGAATGAGAAGAAAACTGTAGGAAGAGTGGTAGAGCCACATGGACAGCTGAGCGAAGCTGGAAGCAAAATATGGACATCTTGTATGATTAACTGGAGTGCTATAAACGGAAACAGCCTACCTCCAACACAATACCAAAAACTCAGCATGATGCAATGGGTAAGAAGTTACCTGATTCTAGCCAAGAGCTGTAGTTTAATTTTGGATTGGTATGATAAGCTGTGTTTCAGTTAGCTGATGTCATTAGTGAGAAATAAGAGTATCGTTAGGAGAACTCTGTCAAGTGGCATGTCCTGACCCTCAATCCTTCCATTCTTTCTATTGGACACATGAAACAAGCTTGAAAGATCCAAGGTAGTAGCTCCGATCTACACCCCACCCTGACTCTTCCCATGGCAGGCTGGACAAGGAGATGAGGCAGTTGATTTAAGGAGATTATAACAAAAAAATGAGAGCACGGTCCAGAATCACAAAACATTTGGAGCTACTTCACACTATAAAAAAGGAACAACAAAATCCATAAGTGGAAGATCTTTTCACAAGGAAAACATTCAAATGGCAAAAAGGAACTGAGGTGGAATAAGTAAAAATCCATTAATTGTAAAAGTATACGGTGTTATTTCTTGACTTAGCAACTTTAAAAAGAATCTTTTTTTTTTTCTAACTAGAAAAAACAAGGAATTGTTGTAATTAATGTTACCTTTCAGAAATATTATAGGATTTTCTCTTGGATCTTGAAATGAATATGGAATTAATTTTTCACTGATTTTTTTATTAAAAATATTATTTCTTACCACTCAGACAACTTCATTATGAAGTCTCAAGTGTTTTACTTTTGTTTTGTTTTTAGTTTTAGTTTGTGAACTTTCCAATTTCATGGATTTCAAAAAAAAAAAAATTAATAAAGCCCTCAATAAAAGTAGATGCCATGCCCTGTAAGGGAAGAAAAAATCCTTTTCCTTCTACCCTTCTAAATTTTCAGCATGGACCCCTGTAACAAAAGACAGAGTTACAAGAGAAAAAAAGACCTTTATTAGCATGTATATTTCATATATACATGGGAGAGACTCAGGGAAAGAGTAGCTCAAAGAGATGGCTTAGAATTCAAGCTTATGGGCTCTTAAACAAAGAAGAATACATTTATACAGAAGTGACAGGAGAAAGGAAAGAAGTTTTAGGCTTCCTAGGGCCGCAATCTGAAGGAAGATAAATATATGGGGACAAATTAATACAGTAAGGTTTGTTTTCAGATTCCTCTTGTATCTGAGAGGAATATATCATATTCAAATTCTAGCAGTCTGGAAATAAAATTGCTTATATATTCTGGTTTAGTTTGTATATTGATAACATTTTCCATATTCATCCTTACTACTTTTTTCTTTTCTTTTAATCTCATAATTCTGTTTAACCTCACAGTAATCATAAATTATAATTTTTTAAAATACATATGCTGAAGTTGTATCTAAAGGGTAATAAACATAACAGTGGCATTGAAGATATAATTTTGTTTTTGTTTTTGGTTTCCTGTCTGATCCTCTAATAAAACAACAATATTAAGCAATTAATATTAAAAATCTTGCTAACATTTTTATGAAAAATGTGTGTTCCAGTGTATGTCAAAATATAAAGTACAACTTCAAACTTGAAAATAAGTCATTAATGCTTAAAGATAGTAAAGATGAAAAAAGGAGCAGTATTACATATATCATTATAAATATCAGAAAGAATATGTTTGTCTTGGCAATGACAAAAACCAGAAGGAGCTGCATTTGGTAATCCTGAGACTAATTTGCAAAGCTTAGATACTGGAAAGTGATGTAGCACTATGGCTTCAGTGCGATTTAGAGGTTAGGAAGATCACTCTGTAATTTAAGGCAAAGCCTGGAAGTACTCTATAAACATTAGCAAAAGAATCTACAGTATTCTGTCAATACTAGTATGTGACATGCTTCTCTAGAGCCAGTGAATTTGTCATGAAGGTCTCATTAAAACGGAGTGAGTGTGCTGATCAAATCACAGCTCATAAGTCATGGAACACATCAAGGCTACACAAATTATGGTATTTCGTTGTTTTTCTTCAGATGGTTCCTTGACGAATTAGTAAAGTTAGAAGCTTGATTTTTTTTTATTTCTTAAAGGTTTGTCAGAGGAATTTTTGAAATAAAAGTTAGAAGTGTTTCTGTCCTTTAAAAATATGGTCTACCTTTTTTCCATCATCAGGGCACCACTGCGACAACTGGAACCTTGACTCAAACTATAGCCAATTGTCTTACTTGAGCTTGTAGAAGAAATAAGGATGTTCTACCCTAACCCAAAGAGAAAAATTTAGACATGACACAAGAGATTATTCATAACCCCCATCATCACCTAAGGCTCTCATATGAGTGAGTCAGTTTGAAAAGAAGAAACCATGAATATAAAGAACTGATTTCACTATTTTATAACTTGCTACAAAATAAATGTTTGCTTATGTTTATCAAAATTGGAAAGCAATGTTGTTAAAAACCAATGTGAGGCATTTGGTCTAAGATTCATTTAAGAGAAAAACATTGTTCCTTTTTTAAATAAAAATGTATTAATGGCATTACTGCTAATGCAGTGCAAGTCACATGATGCCATGTAAGAGATACTTAAACCAAAAATATTAATTGATTACATAGCAAAGTGGTAGCTTAAATTATTTGAAATCTGTATAGATCTGCAATTACGAGTGTACAGGATTGTTATTTTAAAAACACATGGTTAATTTTCTGTTTGGTCTATTCATCTAAAGACCTACTAAAAATTTCCTTTTCAATATATATAGTTTTCATTTTAGAGTCATGAAAACCTGTCTGCTTTCTTCTCTTTAGCGTTTTTCTCCTAAATATAGTTAAGCTCTAATTCAGATTAATTATTATTTCTTCAACCTATTAGACAAAATTATAAACCATATTTATCCCCAAGTTTATTCTTAATAGGTTACATTTAAAAAACTTGGCTCAATCTCATTTATTCCAGTGTCTATCTAACATTCATCTCTCATGTCATTTATTTGCTTTTCAGAGATGCTAATATAATACTTGTTTTTACTAACTATTATTTGTCTTGAGCCAGTTTTTACAAAAAAGGAGATAAAATATGAATTCTAGTAATATGTATTATTTGAAAAGTATTATTAAAAAAGAAAGTAATTTAAAATAAAATTGTCCCTATAACAACACCCCAACATCCTACCAAATGATTTTCTGCAGTTTATAGTTGAAGGAATAAAGAAGCAGTCTCATGATTATGGTAAGCAATAGCGAAGTTACTCTTAAAATGTAAGGAAGTAAATGTTTTTGGCCATTCTGTCATATACTATATATGATTTTTTCTTTCTTTTTCTGCTCTTCTTCATTTCTCCTTAATCATAAATTCTGATTATACTCTATCACAGAAACCTTTATTCTCTGTTTTTTTTATACTTATCACTGCAGTGTTTTGCTATTAGATTAGGTTACTGTGTCCTTGGTCATACAAGTAGGTTCTTGTGGTTCTTGGGAATACAATACGGAAGACGAACTATCCATTTGGTTTCCTTTACTTCTTGCTAGATGCACTGCATTTGGAATTCCAGATGGCTGTACAACATCTATTATCCTTTTGGCTGTCAGAGTTTTCTCCCATGTATATTAGCCCATAGTGAAATATTGCAATTTCTGTGTTTTATTTTTCTTTGTATTATTTACTACCTCATTTCTTCATCTAAGTTTGTCAGCTAGAATTCAGCACCATATATCATAGGTAGATGGACACAAACATTAAAAAGCACCTTTAATTCTAGGGAAGAAGATTTGATTCCTGGAGTCATAATCAAGTTGCTCTTCTTTTCAAGTTCTCTTTTTTATTAAAATCATTTATTGAATTGCATGGTACAGTGGCCTAAAAATCAGTGGACCTGTATCCAAGTTATAACTTTGCCACTAGCCTGCTATGTGATATTGGACAAAGTCATTAACCTCTGTAAATTTCTAATTTCTCATCCATAAAATTAAAGGGCTGATATGGCAGGGGAAAGTACATATACATATTTTGGTGTTTAGATAATCCTTTTACTGAAGAAATGTACTTTAAACAGTAAATGTCTTTGCTTGAATACAGTGATAAGTATCAATCAATCAAAAATGTATTTAACCAAATATGTTATGCCCAGTATTATATTAATGAAGCTACACGAGTACCACAAGATGTATCTTGAGTAGCTCAAAAAACATAAAATCTCATGAACAAGAGAAATTAACCTAATTATAGCAAAAGATTGTGCATATAAATTGATAAAACATATGGTACTGAAATTGAAAGTACCAGATGTGGAATATATTATTTAAGGTAGACTCGAAGCACATGAAGAAATTTAATGTGACACAGATAGAGGTTACAATTCATATAATTCATATATAAATATATATATATACATATACACATATATATTTAGGGTGTGTGTTTTAGTATTGGAATCTTAAATAGGAAATAATAGCCATTGGCTGGATCAATATCTGTGTAGTTTTCCATTTTTTTTTTAATTTAGTTTTCATTTTAACCATTCCTGTATTTTATCACATTTACATTTTTCTGATTAATGAGGTTAATTAGGTTTAATTGTTTACTTTCATACTTTCTTTTGTGAAGTGGCTATGCAACTTATTCTCAAGTGATCTCTTTGCCATAAGATAATATTTTCTTTGATTTTTGAATTTCTTTTTTTAGATTTGCTGTAAGAATTGTAGAAATAACTAGGAGAATTGATTAGAATGATGGGCAACTTTAAATTTAACCTAGACTCCATAAAAGTGATTTTGAAATACCATTTTGCTTCACTTTCATTCATCATGTCAACTATTGGATTCCAAACTTTTTAAAACATAAATGCACCATTTTATTGAATTCAATATACTTAAAATATTTACTTGGGAAAAAAATATATTTTTTAATGAATGGAGAGAGCAAGTCAGGGAGGAAGTATTTTTAGTCATTTTAATTATTAATGAAGCAATAATAATTGAGGTGAATCATGCCATGATAAAAGCATGTTACAAAAAGTCAACTAGGATTTGAGGCCAGATTTTCTCAAGTAGTAGATCTGTGATCCTGGGAAAATAACTGAGGCTGTTCGTTCTTCTATAAAGTGAGAATTATTGTTAGTTCAGGATTAAATTAGGAAATTAACAAAATTGTATTGCTCTGAAAACTGTTAGTAATATTTAAATACCACCACTACAAATTTTAAGTCAATAAATGAATGGAAATATAGATAGGCTATAATATTAAAGATACTTGTCTAAAGAATAATGACTAGGACTGCAATTGTATAAATTTTAGAATGTGGAGAAATAGAAAGTTCTTGCTGCAAACTCAATTCCCTACTAATAAAGAAAATCACACCAAATGTAGGTACTTGGTGTAAAGATAGCCTAGGACCTCCCCAACATCAAATTTTTATATTACATTAGTATTCAAATAATTATAATGCAAAGTTTTATATAAGTAACTGTTAGTGATTAAATTATATAGGAGAAAAGAAGGGGAAGTTTTGCTTCTCAGCTGTAGCTAGGTATACATTCATGGAAGAGGCAATATTGGATTGTAATTTGAAAAATGGATGAGATTAGGGTAGAAATTTTGCTTAGGGAAGGCTGAAACACACTTTGTGCTATGGAAAATAGGTTAAACTGGTAAGACAAAAAAGAAAAATGAAAATATGTGTTCAGGTGGACTGAAGGGACACAAAGAAACCAAGGGATGATTCAAAGATCTTGTCAGAGATGGTGGGTAACTAAGGCATTAAAGTTCAAGGAAAGATTTAGAAATGTATATCCAACTTAACTTAAAATACAGACTAATGGTACTGCATGTGAATTTCTAGAAAAAGAAAATATTGCCACCTGTAACTTAATGTAAATACTAGGCCATTTACAATAATGCTTAAATATGACTCTGAAAGGACCTAGTTTAAAAAATTCTAAATGACTGACAGTTAAAAAGATAAGGTAGCTGTCATATTAATAATTAAAACATACATATTGTGTATCTTAACAGGGTCTGAAAGAAAGCATATAGTAATTTCAGAAACTTAATATTTGAAAACACTTAAATATGTATAAACTTGTAATAACACCAAATATAACCTGCATATATTTCACCATAATATTATTCATTGGGATACCACATGAATAACCTGCATGTATTTCACATAATGTTATCCATTGGGAAAAAACATGGTCTGTGGTTTGAAATGATACAGATTGCCTTTCTGCCGACTTCACTAGACTATCTATATTTTAAGGAATAATGCCAAATTGATTAGTCACTTAGAATGTATGAACACTTTTTTTTAATATAAAAGCTTTCACTCATCATTGAGGTGATTCTAATTATAAATCTATGGAAAATATATGAATAAGCATGCATTATTTTTCATATGTAAGTGGTGATATACAATAAAGTGCAATATTTCATTCCAACTGTATGATAAAATTTCCATAACGTAATAAGTAAGATAAGAGAAAATGCACCGGGGCTTCCCTGGTGGCGCAGTGGTTGGGAATCCACCTGCCAGTGCAGGGAACACGGGTTTGAGCCCTGGTCCGGGAAGATCCCGCATGCCACAGAGCAACTAAGCCCGTGTGCCACAACTACTGAGCCTGCTCTCTAGAGCCTGCGAGCCACAGCTACTGAAGCCCGTGTGCCACAACTACTGAAGATGTTGCACCTAGAGCCCATGTTCTGCAACAAGAGAAGCCACAGCAATGAGAAGCCCGTGCACCACAACGAAGAGTAGCCCCCGCTCGCTGCAACTAGAAAAAGCCCACTCACAGCAACGAAGACCCAACACAGCCAAAAATAAATAAATAAATAAATTTATAAAAAAAAAAAAAGAAAAAAATGCACCAATTTAAAAAAATGCCTTTAAACCCACTACATATGGAAATCTGAAATGCATAATGGAATAATTTTAAGCCTAAAGGATCTCAGTCACTGTCAGTATCTGGGCATTACATATGTGAATTTGACACTGGGCCTAGTAGGAGTATCAATTACAAAATGGTAGATATTTATTGGCTATTCTAAGGTGCACTACTTTTAGTCTCATAAGAGGCTGAGCATTATAGTAGGCAGGAGATTAGGTTTCTTCCTGATGTATGCAGATGTTTAGAATATCTGGGAAGTTACACGTGAGCTAAGCCAGCATCTGGGTACAAAGTCTGATCTAGATTAAGAATAATAACTTGTATTCAGCTTGATTTATTTTCACTTTGGTTTTCTACTAAGTCAAAAAATAAAGAAAAAATAGGATACACTGAGTAAGGACACTGGTAAGTTTGTGGAAAAGGTCCCCTGGGTCCTTCCAAGTCCTCACAAGTGAAGTAACAAATGCTGGGAGCTGTAAAGAGAGATGTGACCACAGTTCAGAGCAGCATATCATCCCTGACTATTGTCTTTGATAAGATGAGGTTTGAAAAAGACCTCAAAAATATCAGAGCTGGTACAATATCTGCTTTTTAAAAAAATAAATGGCTAATTAGAAATAAATTTTTTAATAACAATAATCTTTGAAATAAAATTTGTATATAAAATACCCACAGTTGCACACATATATCCAGTAATCAGTACTTTTAATATAATATGAAGGAGAAAATAAAATTAATTGTAATGAAAATATATGCCTCACCTCTGCAATAATGAAAATTTGCTCAGGCATGATTAATAATATTCCCAGCAAATTAAAGATTTGTACCTTCAAATAATAGAAAATGAATGTAAAATATATAATTCTCTGCAAGCCATAGACTACAGTTGTGAACACAATAATCATTCACACCATAGTCTTCTACTTGGCTCGGTTTGGACATGAGCTTAATACAATGTGAACCAAAGTTATTTATCTGGTGCATCACATCATTTCATGAAAAGTCTCCAAATACTTTTCCACCTGAATTTTCTGACAATGATGACAGCCCTCACTCCTCATTTCCATAATTGAATGCCATTGACCTTCTGAAACTTTCCAACAAACTAACTTCACTATCTTCAATAAAAGATAAATATTCCTACTTGTTATGGTACTTCTGCATTTATTAGAAATACAGTATATCTTTTAAATCACGTTGGTGTTGCTTTCGCTAGTGGTCTTGTCACAAAATTGCATTGTTTTTGGTTGGTCCAATCTTCCCCAAAGCTCTGATGTTTTCAGTGCATGATTTTGCACAGCACAATGTGTTTCATAAAACCATATATAATAATTATAGCAGAATGCCTAAAGAGCAACATGTGCATGAGTTACGGTGAAGTGCAAGAAACAGAAAACACTTAAAGTAACTTAAGCATAAGTGATTTAATATAAGTATTGGTGTGTATAAAAATATTAGTTTGAAGGAGAGGCTCTAGACTGGGACTCCAGGAAAGACACCAGAATAATACAGAACTGAATTAGAGGACAGTATACCTCTTAGACCACCATGAAATTATGCTGAAACCCAGCCTTGCCAATGCCACGGCTGCAACTTCCTCTAATTACCCGAGAAGCTGGAGAATGGACACCCATATCTGTTACCCAGAATAAGAAACTGTACTGGAAAATTAGGAAGCCACCATCAACACCAAACTATTTCTTGTCATTAAGAACACTGGAGTCTAGAAATCATAGTGTTTTTTGCAGAGAACTCTCATTTGCACAACCATACTTGTCACCAGAAAGAAACAAAAAAGGAACAAAATGCTCTCTGATTTCCTTCTCTCTTTTGAATTGCATGCTAGTGCAACTGTTACCAGAACCTAGTGCAAGCCAGAAAATCAGCAGTAGGGATATCTGTGATATGTAGCCTTTAAATAAGCATCTCCTCAAACTAAAAGGAAGTAAGTGAAAGCTGAAGGAGACAAACCATAACATGCATCACAATACATAATGTTTGGACATGACTACAATAGAAGACAAAACAGAGTAATCAGATATTTACATCTATTTATATTATGCTTGCATTTGAGTGATGTATAGAGACAGAAGACATTCCATCTGTCACATGTTCTCACAAATAAGTAGGACCCTAATTAGAAGTGTTGTGTCAATAAATACCTATCCTAAAAAATGAGATAGAATGCATGAAAGAAATAGAATTCCAATGCTGAACTTCTATCACACAAACACATATCAATGTACAATTCAGGTATTAGCAGTGGCAGAACGAGGGTAAAGTGACAGAGATGTCTGCTTTGCATGTAGGCAGTAAATATGTGCATTGTTTTATTATGGCCTTTAAATTATAACAAAAGAAGACCAAAGAGTTTGGTTTTTTAATTAACCTTTGTATCAGCAAGTCTAAATAAAGTCAGAGATAAAATCTAATTCCCCAAAACTCTTTTCTGGTCTAAGTTCTTAACACCTGTTATATTAATATTGGTGTTATACACACCAATACTTGTATTAAATCACTCACCCTAAGTGGTGTCTGTTTCTTGTACTTAACTGTAACTCATGCACACACTGCTATTTAGGCATCCTGCTATAATTATTATATATGTTTTCTGAAGCACCTTGTATTGTGCAAAATCATATATATATATGCTTTAAATTAGTGTATTTTGTGAGTTTTCTGTTAATAAACTATTGTATTCTACATGGAACTTAATTCTAGAATGCTCAGTTACAGTTAGCCTCCAACACAGCCTCACACTCAGCTACATGGTTTTGTTTCAAGAACAAGTTTGGAATTGTTTGGATCCTTGTGTAGTTCCTGTCTCCAATACTGTGGGACTACATATTCCTGCACTTAAGCAGCAGATTTGGATAAAAAAAGTGGTAACACAATAACTGTAAGCATGAAAGAAAAAGACTTGTGTTATTTCCATTTTGATATTCTAAATATATGATTATGTGGAGTATTTATTTGTGTTGAAAATGTAAAAACCCAAAGTTATTTAATCTTTTGATATGCAGTTATCTTTATTTTCATATATTTCACTTTCAGCTATTGCCATCAAGTTCCATCATAAATCAGATTAAAGTGAACTGTTTGAATTTCTTTAAAAATAGCATATAATATGACTTGTTTTATTAACATTTTTATAATGGCTAATTTTTTTTGCTAGAAAAAAATAATGGCATTGAGAATATTCTAGGTTTCACAAGATATCTAGGAAAAGTTTACTTAGAAATCACCTTATTCCAGTTATGTTACAAATTCGCTTTCTAATCATACATCTTTTGCCTAAGAGGATTTGCAGCTAAGTCAGTTATTAGAGAATTAGCCTAAAAACCTGATGAAATTACAATTCATAACTAAAACCAAAGAAGAATAGAAAATACTAAAGAGTGAGTGAGCTCTCCTTTTCCCTTTACTCAATACCGATTATTTTGTCAGAATTTAAATGAGACTAGAGCAGAGTTTAATGTGTCTGAGTTTTAACTTTTCTCATTGTCTGCCCTCCAGTGACCCTATTTTAAAAAATAGGTTCTACAAATACAATCCACTGGATATCATGGAATATTATTATAAGCATATTTTCTAGGGTTTCTTAGTATGTCTAAAATAATCTAATTGTGTATTTGTATATAAAGTAATCTTAACATTTTTCCATCTAAAATAAAATTATTTCTCATGGCTACATAATCCTGCCGATTATTCAGAACCCAAAATTACATTGGTGTGCAGTTGATTATTGCTACCTCTCAGGGAATAAATGATTAATAATTAGATGTGCCTAAAAAATGATATAGTACTTTGTGATATAGCTGTGTATTCTGTGTTTACTCATAAATCATACTGAAATTTCAAACATAGTCTAAGTCATGTTTATCAGACCTTCAATTTTTTATTTAAATTTTATTTTTTGCTTTGGAAAAAGCAAACTCCTTATTTCTTTGATATGAATGAGAAAAACTGATATGCATCAGAATAGTGTAGGATATGATTGTTAATATAATTATTTCCAAGCAGTTATAATTGATGTACTTGGATTTTATTGGTAAGTAAAATGCTCTATTTGTTTTGTTTATGGCTAGATCTTTGAAAAAAAAATGTTTCTCCATTGTACAATTTTAGCACTACAAATGAATTAGCTTAATTTCTCCTTGGTAATGAAAGGCCTACTCCATACCTTTCTTTGCCTAGAGGACGTTAGAGAATTCTTCTCCCGTTACATTTTCCCTGCCCCTAGCTGGTACTATATCTGTCATGCAATCCAGAACAGTCCTTTTCTTTGTGTAAGTGGCAGTATCAAGGATTTATGGCACCTTCTCCCTCCTACTAGTGAGGGGAGAATAAGACTCAATATATTTTAAAATCGAGTATAAATCAAAGTTGATGAAAGGCAAACTTGAAAAAATTCCATATGCCTATAAAAACACCCAAACATTTGTGAGGATTTCTCTTTATACCTTTACTAGATGGTGGAGAGCAGAAATGAGAGGAAAGAAAATTACAAATCATAATTTCAACTAACTTCATAGATCTCATCATTAGTGACAACTAAGGTACATGAACACTTTTTGATGTGATTTGGAACCATCAACTTTCCTCTCTGAGATTTTTTTTTTTTTTAAACACAGGAAAGGGACTTTGAACAAGAGGATGGCTGTGTGGAGTGTATGAGTTTCCACGTCTGAGGCATCTATCCAAATTCCAGGTCTGTTACATTCTTACTTATAATACTTACTACAAGTTACTCAGCTTCTCAGAATCAATGACCCCCATTTCCATCCCTGGGTATTGCTATATATGTAAGTATTTCCATTATGGACCAAAAAAATCCCAGTATAATAATAATACTGCCATCACATTTTCCTTCAGAAGCTATACCACACTTGTAAACATTGTTTTTGGAGAGATAATACCAAGAAGAGATGTCATTTTTTAACAGTGAACTATATACAAAGTCAACAATGGAGGAAGAGTTACATCTGCATTTCCTCTGCATAAGGTCTATCTTTTAGACATTCAAACACAGTTCCTCTTTTGAATCTATGTCTTTATGAAGAGATTAGGGTTAAATATATCCATTTACATTAAAAGTGAATTGTGTCTTTATGCTTTACATAGTTCCCACATTTCTATTTGAGGGAATAATGTGATATCAGATCACTTCTCTGCTTTTATTGGATAAGAGTTCAGTGTTCTATTAAATGGCTTTATGGTAGGTTTGCTAAGTTCCTAAGATGTCCTATCTATCAAGGAATATGGCATGTAGTTGTAAATGATAGCAATTATTAATAAATTATAATGATTTTGTTTTGAAATAGTAAGTAAAGAATTGATACTATTTTTAGATATATTTCTATTGTATAATATTTGTCATTTTCTACTGTGTTGAACACTATTAGTAATGTTTACTTATGTTGATTTTAGAAGCTACCACTAAAATAGAATTTGATTTTACTGAAATTTTAAAAACTCCTATGACTTTCATTTGTATTGCTACACTTTAAGGTGAATTGTGCAGTCCAGTCAAGCTGCATTTATTCACTAATTTGACCATTTACCCAACAAACGTATTTTCAGTCTAAATTTCCAATAATAATACGAGCTTGTAATAAAGTGCAAAATCTTAGACTCTCTGGTATTTTCATTTCTAATTCTCTTTATTTTAAAAAATGTTTTAATGATTTTACATTCTGGTGAATATTGCCTTTCCCTGGCTACTTAAAATTGAAATTTTGATATTTTTGACCATTGCTCTGTTATTTCTTGACACTTTCAACCATTCTTCAAAATCCACTAGAACAAACATTATCAGTAGATTGAATGCCTCAAAGAGTTAATTTTAAATTAAAAAAGTAAAACCAAACACAATTTAATATCCTAAAGATAATAGGCATTGACTTACTTGTTATTTACAATAGATATTATTTAACTCAGGATACTTAAGTGGATTGACAGGGAAAAAGAAGACTGGAATATATAAATGGTCTAGTGGTCAATTTTTGTGGTCTTGATTTTAATTTGGAAAAGTAAATGAATTTTTTTATATATTAAGGATCACTGAACATTTATTCCTCAGTGATTTTTAAATACCTGTCCACATCTGTCCTTGAAACTTTTCTTTCATGAAAGAATACATTGTTCTCAAGCTGATTTTAAATACATAGAGAACATCAAATTCTGCTAACCAAGGCAGCCACTGTCTAGGTCTTTCACCATCTTATCGATTTCAAATAATGCAATTAAACAAATTTATATATATTTATTAACCATAGGCATTATGTTCAATTATATTACTTTAATGAAGCCTATCTACCCTTTCCCCTACTGCTTTGTCCAAATTTATGTTCACTGCATTATTATTATTTTAATTGCTCTATTAATACTCTTTATAATATAAAGTAGAACTAAATATCAAATGAGGGGAAAACTGTGATTGCACCAGCTTATTGCTTTGAGAAATATTTCATTCAGTCTGTGGGTCAAAGACAGAGATCTCAGTTGTAGCCTGTCAGATTCCCTGAGTTTAAGAGTCTAGAGGAACCAGGGAGGCTAGAGTTTGCAAGGCAGAGTATCAGAGAAAGAGGTCTTCACAGAGAGAGAAATCCAGACAACAGTGGCAGAACCCCTAAATATCCAGACAATACTGATAACTCATAAATCTGAGGAAATTATCCAAAGCCAGGAGAAAAGAAAACACCTGAAAGGATTAGAGGGAATGGGACCCATATCCTGCACAGTACCAGGAATAGTGCTAATTGCCAGCAGTCCGACTGGAAAATTTCACAGTTCATGGGGAATTGGATACAGTATTCAGAAGAATTTTTTCTTGGGAGTGTGGCATAATTAGCTCTTTGCTAAAAACTGATTATGTCTTCCTAACAAATCTTAAAAGCCATACCCAAGAGTATCAAACAGTTTTCAAGCAACTAAAGTGTCTCCCAGAACAAAACCCAAGAATATTTATAGGAATACAAACTATTCAGCTTGATTTAAAATAAAATTAACAATTCTTGGCATCAAACTAAAAATTACTAGGCATGCAAAACCAGGAAAATATGAACACACATCAATGAACTCAGCTTCTCTCTAAACAAGTCTTTTTTAAACAAAGAGAAAAATAAACCCCAAAGAGACAGAACAAAAGAAAAAATAAAGATCAGATCTAGAAAATACAAAAGAAATTTAAAAAATCAGTAATGTCAAAAGATTTTTTTGAGAAGATCAATATAATTGATAAAGTAAGAGTAATAGAAAAAAGGTTAGAGAAGTTACAAGAAATAGCAATACAAGGAATGAGACAGGTGAAATCATTACAGATATTACAGATATTGAAATGAAAATATGGGAATATTACAAGGGAAATTGTAATTTTTCATAATATGTACATTATGCAAATAAATTCTACAACCTTAATGAAATGGACATATCACTTGAAGGACACAAACTCTCAAAGGACACTCAAAAAGAATCTGAATAAATCTATATCTATTATCAAATAAACACACCTGAATTTAGGGAGAGATTATGTTTTTCCCAAAAGAAAGTCTATTGCAATAGAGAGAATACAGTGATATCAGAAAACTGCAAGCATCACACAATCAAACAGAAAAAGACTTTCTATCACAGATAAGGAGGGGTAAGCAAAGACAAGCAGGATGTTTTAAAGGAACGTTGCGCATCCAGAGGAAATGACTAATGAAGTCAGATAAGAAAAGTGTCTCACTGTGGTCAGCCGATTCTCTGGATAAGTGGATGAAGCAGCATGTTCCACTTTTTACAGCTTGCTCAGGCTTGGGAACAGAAAGAGTTCAGGACATAGTAAGAAGGAGAAAAGCCTAACTAAAGTTTGGTTAAGACAAAGCAGACAGTAAGAAATGGGCAATTGTGAGCCCATTATGAAAGAAATTGAACTTATATCAATAGTTAAAAATCATTTCACAAAGAAAACTCCAGGTTAAGATGCCTTCACTGGTGAATTCTTCCAAACATTTATAAAATAATTCCAATGCTAGATACATTTTTCTAGAAAATTAAAGAAGAATACTTCTCAAGTCATTCTATGAGGCCGTTTTATGAATCATTATTCTAAAAACAAATACAGACAAGCACATGAAAATAAAAGAAAGCTTCAATCCAAAATCCCTCATGAATATAGGCCACAATTTTCTAAAACAATTTAACAAATCGAATGCAAGATTATATAAAAAGGATAATACTTCATGAGCAAGTGGAATTTATTCCAAGAATGCAAGGTTAATTTAACATTTGGAAGTCAATGTTAGAGTATCAGGAACTCTAATTCATTGCTGGTGGGAATGAAAAATTGGAAGACAATTTGGTTTCTTACAAAACTAAACATAGTTTAATCATATCACCAAGCAACTGCACTCTTATTTATGTGTCCACCTGGTTATCCACACAAAGCTTTTCACTTGAATGTTTATATCAGATTTATTTTTAATCACCAAAATTTGGAAGAAACCAAGATGTCCTTCAATAGGGTAATGGATAAGCAAATTGTAGTCAGTCTTTACAATGAAATACTACAGAGCAATAGAAAGAATGAGCTATTTAGCTATGTAAAATCATTGATGAATCTTAAATGCATATTGCTATTTGAAAGAAGCCAATCTGAAAAGGCTCTGTACTGTGTGATTTGAATTATATGACATTCAAGAAAAGGCAACAATATAAAGATGCTAAACAGATCAGTGTTTGCCAGGAGGTTGATACAGGTGGGTTGAATGGTGAAGCACAGGGAAGTGAAAGTATTCTAATTCAGTATGATACTCTAATTGTGGTTACATGAAACTCTTTATTTGGATAATCCGATAGATCTTTACTGAATAAAGAGTGAACCTTAATGTATGCAAATTATATAAAACATTTTGGGAATAAGGGGAAATCCCAGCATGAAATGAAAACTGTAACAAAAGAAACTAATTGTATGACAAATGTATGAAATCACAAGAGAGGGAGTGATAAAGATTGTGACCTAAGTAACTTTGGAAATGAGTGCAGCCTGGAAGATTAAAAGTAAAAGGAACTGTACATAAATACTGCACTTTAGTTGATAAAGTTGTTTAGTTGTTTCCCATGGGGGTACAAGTTAACAATTGTGGAACTGCTATACCTGTATACTGAAATCAAACAATTAAGTAAATGGATGGTGGATGGTGGATGGTGGATGGTGGATCCAGATTTCTCACTAGACAGGTTATAGATTAACAAAAGGAGGAGGCAGAATGAATCATGTGCTAAGGATTAGAGTGGGAGACACGAAGGCAAGTTTAGCTTAACATAAATACAGATGGAGAGAGAGGGGAAGAGAGAGAGATCTATATACATGGGTTAGCATACACACAGGTGTATCCTGGTCTAACAGCTGAGAGAACCTAGAAGTAATGACACTCTAGTAGCAATGAGCACACTTGGCTTCCACATCTTGGTTGCTAATATTTGTCTCCAATAACGGAAAGAAGGGGTCCTTGGAGAAATGATTGATTTTAGAATTGAGGCAGGAGTTATACAGTTTCTACCTAATTGATCTGTAGATGCAATACAATCCAAATCAATATTAAACAGTCTGTTCTAAAACTCATATGGAAAAGCTAAGTTAGTAGAATAGCCAAAGTAACATTTTAAAAGAAGTACAAAATTAGAGAAGAACACTACCTTATTTCAAGATCTACTTCAAGACTCTTTATAGCAATCCAGACAGTGTATCAATATTATGGGCATAAAATAGGCAAACATATCAATAGAACAGAATAGAGAGTCCAGTACATCAATGTACACAAAACCATTTTTGAACAAAGATGCAAAGGCATTTCACTGGGTAAAGAATAGTCTTTCAACAAAAGTATTTTAACCAATCGAATAAGAAAAAAATGAACGTTGACCTGTATCTCACATCATATACAAAAAATAATGTTTTTAATCAATCAACAAACCATTACTGCCTTGCTCTGATGCCCAGCATAGTGCTTTGTCCAAGATAGGTGCTTAATAATATTTCCTCAATGCTGAGCATAAATATTCCCATTTGAGAAAATGTACCTGATATCTTGACATTTTCTTTCTTGTTTGTTTTGGTTGTGTTTGCCTAAAACTTCTAGGTGCATCTTTCCCTAAATTTCAGAAGCCTAGGGGAATCACAGTTCAGGTTTTCTTTTAAATCTATAGCCATGCATTCAAAAGAACTTGCTTAAAATGTGATAATGTGATGTTTTATGGGGACCTCAAAAAGAGCCATTATGTGTTGTTTGCTATAAAATCACTCTTTTTCCTAGCTTCACCATGATGCAGCTTCAGAATGGCTCTTTTAAATGTGCATGAAGATATTGAATGAGGTATTTGTATCTTTGTTGATAAGCATAAAATATTTAGGATTGTTACCGCGTGTCATTGATTGACAATTATATTTAAATTTAAATTTGGTGGCATTCGATATTTATTTTCTCCAAGCTCATATAGTATTATAATCATCTGCATTATTTTCATTAGGTTTATTTTCATGCCTTATCACTGTGAAAAGTTGTCTGCAAGTTTGTTTCCTTTAAAGGTTGTGCTGCTTTTCTCTGTAAAAATTCTTAAAGTGATTGAATACATAGTACAGAACAGTTCCTTCCTTTGCATAAAGTGTATTTGAACATAAGATTAAATTTATTCTTAAGAACAAATATATTAAATACATAGTCTCTGGATACATTTATAGATGGAAATAGACATAGCTGTATAGATAAATGGGTAAATTGTTCTAGATTAACAAAGATAAAATCCATCCATAAAAGACCATATTTCCTTAATCTAAAAATTAATCTCAACCCACACAGTTTGAAATTAGCACTTATCATATCATATATTTTTGTGTTCTTTTAATGACCACTAAGGCACTAGGGCTACTGAAATATTATGGTTTTTAATTTGAAAATGTTATATCAATCATGAAGGGAAGAATGTATCTATAGTGTTAGAAGAAACATGTTTTCAAACCAAAACTCTGGAGGGTGAAAGAGCATGTAGATCTGCCTCCTCAGGCTTTTCCATAGGAGAGTTGTTTTCAGAGCGTTTATTTATTCATTTAACACATCTTTAACAAGTACTTATTTTGTATATATTAAAAATGAGTCAGATACCAGAACAGTTTTGCCCTTTTTAAGGGTTCATTTAAGAGTTCATAGTGTAACAAAATATGCATAGGATGCTTTAAAGTTCACAAATACATTTTACATGCATTTAAAAAATTTGATTATCAATTACAGAGTGATAGTGTTTTTATAAATAAGAGGACAGAAAATCATCATGTTTCAATGAGAAGTAAATGAAGTAAAACAAGTCTGTACCCCTAAAATTCAATACAGAACTCTAGTAGGTTAAACAATATTGTGAGGTTATTACCTCTAACAACTAAACAAATCTTGAAGTAGTGCCCCATTTAGTAAGAATGATCTATCTATCTAGGGCAGTATAATCAAGAGAAGAATTTACAAAACATTTTACTGAAGCTTCAATTTGTATTTTTCAGCCTATTCTAGAGAAGGGACACTGAGCAGTTTGAAATGTCTCTTCTTTCTTACTCAACAATGTTCTTTTCCTTCAATTTCTTATGATGATCAGAAGGGCTCAATTCTGCATGCCAGTGGTATCTTAATGGCTGTTCACCCCTGTTTCAACAGGTCCCCCGGACAGTATCTTTTTTCTTCCCCTTTCCTTGGCCTTTTAAAAATCTTTTTCTCTCAGTTTCTCACACTCAGCCTTTTCCTGTCAAGTTTAACAACTTTCAGCTCATCAGATTTATGAAATCCTGGAATGCAAAATGAGATGGAGGAAAAGTGGCTTTCAGAGTTTTCTGCCCACAGTATGCAATAACTGCAAGATAATTAGATATTTCATATTGCTCAGAGTAACATTTTTGTGGGCATCTCCTGTTCTACATCATACTAAAAAAGTATTCATTAATTACTGTTTCATCATATACATATAAATCACTGACCTATTTTAGCAGGAAATGATTTAATATAGCAAATTAAGTGCTTAGAGCACCAATAGAATGTGTCAAAGAGGAGCTGACCTCTAAGGAAATCATGAAAGACCAGAATCACAGGAAGCCACCTCTGAAAATCTCAGCTGCATTTTAGCAGTAAAGCAGGTATTTGGCATCAATTCGTCAGAAAGCTGATGTGAAAAGCCTCATCTGCCATTTAAATGTGTGTCTGTCTACTGTTCTTTAGGTAAAATAATGGTTTATCCTTTTCTTTCACATAAGTCTAGCCACTCTCCAGGGGAAGAGATTACACAAGAGCATTGAAGGTACCTTACTATCAGAAGGTAGTGATCATTGGGAACTATTTTAAAAGATGCCTGCTACAGATATTTTTCAGAATGGCTCTTAAATGATTCCACTCATTATTTACTCACTTGCACTTAGAACTGTGTTCACAGATCTTAAGCTAGAATGTTTCGTTTTTGTTTTTGATATGTTACAAACCATTCAAGCATCTAATAGGTTTAGAAGACAGTGGATTATTTGGAGCTATTAAGTAATATTATCAGGTCAATTCTGAAGCTGAATCTGCTCTCTGTACCCTGACACCGAATTAAATCTCAGAGTTTTGGGTGAAGTAGGAAAGAATAGCTTTATTGCTTTGCCAGGCAAAAGGGCCCCAGTGGGCTCATGCCCTCAGAACTGTGAGTCCCATCCTGGAGGGGGTAGTGAGAAGTTTTATAGTAACAGTCTAAAGAGGGTGTGATCAGCTTGTGGACATTCTTCTGATTGGTTGGTGGTGAGGTAAGTGGGAGTCCGCATCATCAACCTTCTGGTTCCAACCTGTCTGGGGTCTAAGTGCTTGTGGGCAGCATGCCTTCATTAACCGTTAACTTCTCCCACCTGGTGGGGGTTTCAGTCTGCAAAACAGCTCAAAGATATTGCTGTGTGTATCACTAGATGGGGAACCAGGACCTTGCCCCGACGCTGCACTATTGTGTCTCTTGACTGTCTCGCATCCCCTCCCTTCCCTAATTAACAATTGTTTGAACCTGCCCTGGAACTCAGGGAAGATCATGGAGGCTGAATGAAGCCTCTTTCCTTTAATCAAAGAAATGGGGGAACAGAAACGCTTTTGTGCCCAGGAGCCCCACAGGGTCCTGCTCGGTATCAATTTCAATTCTGCTGTTTTTCAGTTTGTTGAAGCCACTGAACTGCAGTTATAATGCCTCTTTTCAACATTATATTTAGCTCAAGGTGCACTCCAAGGGTAAGCTATAGCTAGTAAGATAGACTTTGGTGGTGCCATGGCACATTATACCGAAGGCCAACTCTTACCACACTAGAACTTTAAGACTGTTGCAGCAGCCACGTTTCTCTTGGACTGCTCAGAGCTCTTTACAGTGATACAAAGTGTATTGCAGATGGCTTCCAACTTCTTGTCCAGCATGTAAGGAGCTCCGAAGAGATCACTGTGTCCTAACAACAAATATAAAGCTGAATAAACTGAAAAATCAACAACTTTTCTTAGATCTGTCTGAGAAGTTCAGTCACAGGGCAAAGCACTGCTCCCCACATTGGAGAGACAGACAGGCAGATACGAAGAATCACAATGTAATAGAACAGGATCCCCATGCAGAAACCACCAAGGAACAAGTATCAGAGTAGGAAACCTGAACTGTATTTGCTGATTGCTGGAGGCTCAGAGCAGTCAAATTGGAGAGCTAACAACTCCAGTGGAACCCAGTCAGAGGGGAGTCCTCACACTTTTGTGAGTTTCATCTTTAGGACCTCTTCCAGGTTCTCACAGTGAAGATCAGAAAGGAAAAAAGAAAAAAAAAAAAAAAAGAAATCCCTCCAGCTTTTGGAAAGGAGAGAAGAAAAGTAACCAATTTGAAATATGCTAGAGCATTGTGTTCTTCTTAACAAGGCCTACCCTCAAGCAAAACTATTTTATCACAACCTAACCTACTGAGGTTTTATCAGAGCCTGACCAACCTGGGAGAAGGGAAATACCCAACTCCAGGCCATTCTGTCCCATCTAAAGCGGTCAGAAAAAAGAAATAAAAGACAAGCTGAGAAGCACTAGTGGAGTTCACAGTTTAGGGCACAGGCTAATCAAATTGCTGAGAACCTAATCATAGAATTACAGAATACTTCCCCTTCCCTTACACCTTATCACTACATTAATAAAGGCCTATTTACTGCAGTTCCTTTTAACCTGTATATCATGTCTGTGTTTCAATGAAAATTATAAGGCATAATAAAAGGCATAAAACGCAGTTTGAAGAGACATAGCAGGCATCAGGAACAGACCCAGATATGATGGAGACGTTGGAATTATCAGATCATGAACTTAAAACAACTATGATTAATATGCTGACGGCGCTAATGAAAAAAGTAAGATAACACACAAGAAAAGATTGGAAAGTGTAATCAGAGAAATGGAAATTCTAAGAAAGACTCAAAAGGAAATGCTAAAGATAAAAGAAAAAAACTCTATAATAAAAATGAAGAATGCCTTTGAAGGACTCATTAGTAGACTGGACATGACTAAGAAAAGAATCTCTGAGCTGGAGGGTGTGAAAATAGAAACTTCTTCAACTGAGAAGCAAGTAGGAAAAAAAAAGAACAGAATATCCAAGAACTTTGGGACAACTACGAAGAGTGTAACATACATTCCCTTCTGGGAATACCAGAAGAAGGAGAAGAAAAGAAAGGAACAGAAGCAATATTTGAAACCATAATGACAGAATTTCCCCCAAATTAATGTCAGACACCAAAGCACAGATCCAGGAAGCTCAAAGAATATCATGCATATGTATACCTTCACCTAGGCATACTATATTCAAACTGCAAATAAAGAAAAGTATATAAATTAAAGATAAAGAAAAATCTTGAAAGAAACCAGAGGGTGGGGGAAGTGTCTTATCTGTAGAGAAGCAAAGATAAGAATTGCATTCAGCTTCTCCTCAGAAACCATGGAAGGAAGAAGAGTGAAATATTTTAAGTGTTACGAAAAAAATAATGAACCTAGAATTCTGTATCATCTGAAATTTTCCTTTAAAAGTAAAAGATAAATAAATATTTTCTCAAGCGAAAATTGAAGGAATTTGTTGTCAGTAGATCTGCCTTGCAAGAACTGTTAACAGTTCTTCAGAGAAAGGAAAATTATATGTCAAAAACTTGAATTTAGATAAATAAAGGAAGAGCATTAAAGAATGAATAAGTGAAAGTAAAATAAAAACTTTTATTTTTCTTAACAGATCTAATAGATAAGTTTTTAAAAATAATAACAACAATGTATGCAATGATTATAGTTTATATATAAGTGAATTAACTAACAGAAATGATATAATATATATAAATAATATATATATAATTATATATATTTATATATAACATATATAAAAAATATTTATATATATTATTATAAAGTACTTGCCCTACACATGAAGAGGTATAGTGTTATTTGAAAGTACACTTGGATTAGCTGTAATGTATATTGCAAACTCAAGGGCAACTGCCAAAAAAAGGTCAGGGGGGAGAAGTGTAATTGATATGATAAGAAAGGAAAGAAATTGAATCATATAAAATGCTCAATTAAAACTACAAAAGGCAAAAAATAGTAGAAGACAAGAATAGGAACAAATAGCAAGAGCAACAAATAGAAAACAGTAACAAAATGGTTGATATCAATCCAACTAGATGAATAATCACTTAATAGTCTAAATACACCAATTGAAAATAGAGATTTTATTGACATAGAATAAAACCTAAAATGCACCAAGACAGAGATTAAATTTGCTTCAGTAAATTAAAGTTAGATTAAATGAATGACTAATGTAAAGAAAATAAATTAATAAAAGATAGAGATTGCCAGAATGGATCAAAGAATAAAACCCAACTGGAAGAAATCCACTTTAAATATAAAGACATATATAGATTAAAATAAAGTGATGCAAAATGTATTTCACATCACAACTTGGAATATGTACAGAAGTTTAATCTGTATCTAGTTAACATATTCTTTCTCCTAAGCACCCACATCTCAATAATTATATGGGAGAACAAGATGACGGACTTTTTATTCCTAATTGTTTTGAAGTGTAGAATAATATTATTTTTAAAATAGTCCATTTAGGTAGTTTTTATATTTTTAATTTTCTTTAAAGACAAACTATTGTTATTAAAATATCAAAAGACTTTGAAAAAATAAAGATATATATCACGAAAAATTCTTGAAATGAAAGGAAACGTTACATTATGTGTTGGAAAAATTGACTCTCAACATTCAACACTGAGACGTGAAGTAAAGCAGAGAGACCCCACAGAGTAAAAGCCTCATAAAATAAAGTCTAAAAAAGAAAATAGGGACTTCCCTGGTGGCACAGTGGTTAAGAATCCCCCTGCCAATGCAGGGGACATGGGTTTGAGCTCTGGTCCAGGAAGATCCCACATGCCGTGATGCAACTAAGCCCGTGCGCCACAACTACTGAGCCTGTGCTCTAGAGCCTGCGAGCCACAACTACTGAGCCTGCATGCCACAACTACTGAAGCCCGTGTGCCTAGAGCCCGTGCTCCACAACAAGAGAAGTCACTGCAATGAGAAGCCCTCACATCACAATGAAGAGTAGCCCAGGCTCAACACAACTAGAGAAAGCCTGCACACAGCAACAAAGACCCAATGCAGCCAAAAATAAATAAACTTATTAAGCAAAAAAAAAAAAATATAATGTAAAATATGTTGATATAACTAAGACAAAATTTAAAAACTCCCACCATCCATTATAACTATTACATCATAAAAGAAAAGGCATCTTGAAACAAACAAAAAGCAATAAAGAATTATCTTTTTTAAGGAAAGTCTTTTAAATTGACAACATTGTTGCCTTTTTTGCATGTCATCATAGACCCGTGAGCACTTCATTGCTACCTAGCACTGGCCATACAGAAGCAAGCAGAAACCACTAGCAGAGGTGGCGGGAATGAGGGAACGCATGACCCAAGAACAAACGCAAGACTTCCTCTGGAACCTAGCTGGGAAAACACTCTTGTAATAAGGATCCATAATTCTTATGCATATATACATATATGATTATTTGTACCTTTACCACCTCCTGAAAAATTTTAAATGATCAAGAAAACTTAAAATCATCAAACGAAGGTAAGAAACTAAGTAGCAATTGCAGTCCAAAAGCTAACTCCTCAAGTGGAGGCTGAGGTTCTGGGTGGGTAGGAAAGCAGGCCCTCCCAAAAGACCTCTCTCATCCAGGGTAAGCATTCTGGGCTGCTGCCCGCTACAGGGACCCCTGTTGGCCCCAAGCTGTAGAGCAGTGCATGGGTTCTGGGGGATGACCAGTGAAGGACACTTTGTTAGATCTATGAGCTGATGCTGGACTGTCCTATCTCTCATCTCCACAAGTGATTCTCAGAATGACAGGCCAAAAGGAATGGATTCAGTTCCCCTACCATGTGCAGTTAGGTAGAAATGGTTAAGGAGGGTATACTAACATGTAATTAGAGCACAGAATCCCGCTCTTAGTTTTTGAAAAGAACACTTACACATGCTGCTGTGCAATACTAATGCCTAATTCTCTGTAATAGAGTAAGTAAACTGAACTAGAAATGCTGGATTGATATCCAATAGTAATAATAATAACAACAATGAATAATAATAATAATAATAGCTAACATTTATGAAGCATTGACTATATTGCAGTCATAGGTTGAGCTCTTTATTTTTTTTTTTCTTGGAGTATAGTTGTTTTACTAGGTAGTTTTTATTAAAGAAAAGTATTTTCTTCCTTTTTTTCTCTTATTCACTTTTCTGTGTTTCTCTTTCTAAGGGCATGTAATGGAGTTTTAAACATCACTATTCAAAGGCTAGTTTTGGCCTTACATATGAACAGGCTGGTTTCCAATACCAGACTTGAAAAACAATTGTTCTTCTGGCATGAGCTTTTGTAGTCGTTATCAGGTACGCTTTGATATTTGCAATCTTTTGTTTGGACAGTGTGCAGTAGCAATCCTTGAATAATTCATATCACCTTAACTTCCACTGGATGAATATTCCCACACTTTTATCATGTCTTGCATAAAACCTGTAAGCCCAGGGTTCCATTCTCAATTTTCTCTACAAGATCAACTTATCCTGCCACACTTGGCATATAGCAAGCCCATCAGCTTTCATTTCAGTGACTATAGCCCACCACAGCCTGGCCCTCAGGGCCTACTTCTCTTGCTGTGCTACAGGGGAACAGAACAAAACATATCTCTTTGCCCTCACATTATTCTCACTTATCCAGTGAACTCAGCTTCTCAACACCCTGAGAAGTAACTAAAGTTTACATTTTATTTCTTTGCTTTCCTCTCATAAAAATACTTTTCCCACACCCAGGAGTAGGTGATGAATATCTTTTCCTATATTCTAGTTTCTTCCTTCCTGATTTTAGCTTATATATGTTATCTAAGTATTAGGTGGAGTCACTTATTTGAGTACTCTGGATTTGATTGTTAATAAGTCAAGTCAGCAGTTAGTGGCTTGCAAGACTAAGAATGTGTTTCATAATCTTATTTCAATCTGAAAAAGTGAATTAGTTACATATTTAGCTCTGCACTACTTCTGCAATAAATTATATCATATTTTCATGCGTGTCATCATCAATTCCCATCCTCAAGCCATTCCAGACACATGAATTCTTAGGATACATTACCAAAGGAAATAATTATTTCCATAAAAATTTTATTTGAATTCTTTACCTTGTTTTTAGCCATTATCATTGTAGGTTGAGGAGTATTGCCCCTCTTTTACTAGGATCTTCTCCACTTCTCAATAACATAGTTCATGTTTAGAATAGGGAATTCTGCATGCTTTCCTTTGGTTTGTTACTTTGTATATCACATCTGGCAGAAATTCTTTCAGCTCTCTGATGTCTGAATGATATTCTTTCTTAATGTTGTTTACAGATGCAATTTTTCCACTATTTATGCATTCATTTGATTACATTAAAAGTAGAATAAAGGATTTTGAACCTTAAATTCGTGGAGGAAGGAATCTGAATCATGAATAAATAGCCTGGCTCTTCAGGAAGCAACATTATTTCTTTAAGGCCACAAAGGTACCAGTATTAGCAGTTGTATATCACCAGTGTTTCAGAAAGTAATTGTTTGACTCTGGCTATTCAGTTACAGTTTCTACTTGCATTGCAAAGAAATTCTGTAACACACAATTTCAAGTAAATTTTTAAAATAGTGATAATCATTCATTTTTTCCCCCTAAATTAACATTATTTCCTATAAAACTGGCATGAGTGGGTCTGGATAATAATTTCCAAAGCCATAGATGTTTGCAGAAAATTTAAAGCAATTAAAAGAAAGACTGTCATGAACTAGTAGAATCTGAAGCAAAATATATATGAGATCAGATGTACCCACTTAAATGTTAAACACCTCAATAAATACCTGAAGTTACTAGTAGTAATATTAAAAAGATCAGTTTTTTGGGGGGGAAGAGGGGGGTATTTTCCTAGATTCTACTACCTAGAACATATTATTGAATGATTATTATATTTATGAATGCCATAATTTTATTCATTATTATTCTTAATGAACTTCATGGAATGACTAGAAAAAGAGTTAAAACACTATAATGTGAAAAAGATTTGCATATTCTTAAATATTAAGTTACTAGCTTTAACCTCCAAAGCCTGGTGTGTGCAACCAAAAATTAAACACATTTCCCTCTATAATTTTTAGTGTTTTACATATATAAATGTTTACGGATATAAGGTATATATAAATGATTAAGGCTGGATTAAAATAATAAAATGGAAATAGCGTACAATTTTTAAAATATAAGAACTATCGAATTATCTCCTTTATTCAAAGGAGGTAACTATCAAAAGATAGTCCCTACACATAAGATTAAATAGGTACCTGTCATTATAGTACAATGACAGCATTCTGAAAGCATCTCTCTAACAAAATGATTTTTTATCCAACTGTTCTTGCCTTAAATTATGCCAAAATTTATTTCTTAAACTTAGATCTCTGCCTCCTGCTTAAAAAAAACAGGGATCCGTTAGAAGTACTTTTCTTAAGTGTCATTTGTTCCTCCACAAGAGTATTTTGACTCAAAAGAAGCTCTGAGAATACTAGGAACATGAGCCAGTCTAGAAAGAGTGTTACCTATACACAAAGGGATGATGGTAAAATGTCAGATATGGGATGTGGCTTAATGGTTAAAATTATGGTCTTCAAGTTCAGAGGAACTGAAATCAAACTTTAGATTTTCAATTTTGTACTATGTGACGATGCTGAATCTCTGATTTTTCATTAATAAGAAGGAAAAAAAATTCTATTTCATAAGATTTTTGGAAATTAAAAGGGAGTATGTTTGTTAAGAATGTGTTCCCCTGTGACACACACACACACACACACACACAGTTATATCAAAATATATTTAGCGTACCTGAACACAGTGAGATTTTTCCATTATTCTGTTTTCCTCCCAAACTTCTTAAAAAACTTTATTTTGATTTTGATTTTATTGGAGTATAGTTGATTTACAATGTTGTGAAACTTCTTAATTCTTGATTTCTACTTGGATATGGCTTTTTTTTCCAGAAGGTAAAAGTGAGTAGTAGAGCCAAAGAAACAGATACTTGTTTTTCTTTTACTTTACTGATCTCTGCCTAAAGAGACATTATTTCTAAAACTTTTAAAATCAAATACTGTCTATTATTTTTCTTTGGACTTAAACCCTACTTTGCTTTTTCTATGTTAATATAATTGTACATAGTCGTGGGCAAATAATAAACACAGTTTGAAACTAAACAATTAGAGCACGGTATGATGAGCCTAAGTCATTGCTAGGAGGGAAACTTATGACTTAAAGTACACATATTTCAAAGAGAAGAAAGCTTAAAAATTTGTGACAAACTTTCATGTAAAAAATGTAGGAAAAGCAAAGTAAATTAAATGCAAAATAAAGTTAAATTAAAAACTAATAAAGATAGCAGAAATCATTAAAATAGAAAGCAAGTGAAATATCCAGAAAATAAAGACAAAAAATTATGTGGCGGAAGAAAAATAACATTGATATGGCTACAATATTACCCATTTGAAATTTTATTGAATTATCTTCTAAAGATGAACATATAACAACCTTATGGCAAGCAATTCCACCCCTACATGTATATCAACTAAAAAAAAATATGTGCAAGAATATTTATTAATATACAAAATCTGGAAATGAAATGACAACCAATGTAACAATAGGTAAATAATTATGAAATATTAATGGAATGGCATACTTCACTGCAATTTATAAAAAAGATAAAGAACTACTGCTCTGAACAATGATATGAATGAATCTCATACAAACTGTGTTGAGCAAAAGAAGTCAGATGCAATGTAGTAAGTGGTAAATGGTATAGTCCCATTTTGTCACATCAAAAATAGGCTTAAGCCGTTGATGGTGATAGAAGTCAGAATAGTTGTAACTTCTGGGGAAGAATTAACTAGCAAGGAGCAAAAAAGAGCATTTGAGGTACACCTGTGGCTGTTTCTTGGGTTCCTTTGTGTATGCGCACGTGTATTTCAATAAACATGACACTGAAGATGTCATTAAGATCAGATTACTCACGTGATAAAAATTGAAAAGCGCATGAGACAAAATAAATATAAATGTGCATTAAATAAATAAAAAGATGGTTACGTTTACTAATAAAGATATAAATATACAGTAAATGTGGTATTTTTATCTTTAGAAAGTATCTAAAAATATCCAATCCATTTTTGAGGATCCAAGCCATCTGGTATACTATTGGTAGCATTATAAATTAATGAGTTTTTTCTAGGGGGCATGGTGATATTATGCATGAAGAATAAAATGTGTGGATTCTTTTTAAAAAATGTCACTTCTAAATATTTATCCTAAGGCAGTAATGAAAGAAGTGTGATCATATTTATGGTAAAGTTATTGTGTTAATGAATTATTAACAGTAAAAATAGAGAATTTCATTAAAAAGCATGCTTGGATTAAAAATAGGATCCTATGTAGAGAAAATACAAGCAGCCTACTGAAATGAGAAAAGAAAGTTTTGGTTCAGTGGTTGTTAATACATTTTTTCCATCTACTTCTTCTATTTCTTTGTAACTTGTGAGATGATGAGAAAAAGCAGGCAGGGGGTTATGAGTGTCTCTGTTTTGCTTCTTATTTATGCTAATTTTCTGATTATAACATATGCTTTTTACCACCTTCTCTCGTATACCCATATGTGTAATATGGCCCATTATTATAAATCTAGTTATTTGGAGTAGCAGGTAGTAAAGACACCATCACATTTCTCAATAAGATTTCATGTCTGGAAGGCAAAATATTTATAATTTTGAAGGCATTTGCAATCAATATTGCCTTATACATTAAATATGCATGTTATGAAGTTGTTTATATATACAAAATTATGTACAGTATTATCTTCAACTAATATCTCCCTTATAGACTTAATACATATTCAAACATTCTCGATGTTTTAGAGAAAACAAAAGGCTAATCAAAAAATTGTATGAAAGCAGTCACTTAAAATTAAAATTTTTTTTCTAAGAATATTGAAGGTGTCTACAACATTAAACCATGTTTTAAATTAGCTTAAACAGTGAGACCATGTTTCCAATTTCAAAAAAGCTTGATCCAGAGAGATTTTATCTGGTGATAAAGCAGACAGTTTATAACAAAATTACTATGTATGTAGTAATAGTATTAAAGCATAGTGAGGAAAATGGTAATTAAGCAAATTATATGGGTAAAGGGAAAATATAATGAATATTCTTTTAGAACTTAATAACAAAAAATAATTGCATAATTGTTGACATTATCCTGTTTTGACATGTGGGGGGAGGTTATAATTTTCTAGTTACTATTGTTTTACAAATACTCAAATCTTAGAAAAAAAGTTAAAAACAAAATTATCAAATATGAGGTTGAGTTTATACAACTATTGAAAAAATTCTACCAACACATTTCTTCCTTCCTTTCTTCCTGGAACTGAATATTTATTTGGTGTAAAATAAATATTTCATGCTAATAATGTAGTTTTTGGAAATACTGTTACAAACCAACTACAGAATTCTGTAAGTTTGGCACCTTGAGACAACCACATTTTATCTAATACCATTTTGGTTAAAACACTGACTCTTACGTATGCACATCATGTACAGGTATAACACTCATGCAACAAATATTTGTTGAATGTCTACAATGGAACAGGCACTCTGGCTGCTTGAGATACAACAGTAAACAAAACAAAGATCCCTCCTTTGTGGAGTTACATTTTAGGAGAGGGACAAATAGTAAAGAATAAGCAAATAAATACAGAATACATTGGCAGGAAATATGTGCAAAAGGAAGCCAGAAAAGAGGACTAGATAGCCCTGTCAGGGGTGAGGAGTGGTGTCAGTATTAAATAGCAGTGAGGATACATTTTATTGAGGAAGTGAGATTTGAGCAAAGACTTGAAGGTGGCAAGAGAGTTATCTACTTGGATATCTGGGGGGAAATGATGCAGGCTGAGGGAATAAGTAAAGTACACTCTGTCAGTAAGGAGCATTGGCACTTTCAAAAAGAATGAGGAGACCCATGTGACTTGAGAGAAAAGAGTGAGAAAGAAAACAGTAGATGACACAGAAGAGGGGATAACAGGCAACTAGATCAAGTAGCGTCTTTTATGGAATTGTGACAACTTCAACTTCTACTCTGAGTAAAATGGGAAGCCACTGCAAGATTTTGAAAAAAGGGATGAGATGATATGTGCTCATTTTTGAATGGATTCCTCTTGAGAGCTGTGTTGTGAATAGATTGAAGAGGAGTTTTTGCAAGAAGGGAGGACTTGGGAGATTGAGGGTTGATGATGGCTGAGGCCAGGGTGGGAACAGTAGAGACAGGGAGTGGTGCTAAGATTCTAAATAGGAAACACACACAAACTTCTTTGAATTGAAAAGGGGAACACGATGTTATATACTGTTTAACAGAACACACTTCTCTTAAACTATAGGTAATATATTTTCATATCATTGACTGTTTTCTATGTCATTTTAATATTTTCATCCCATCCTATTACCTAATATTTTAAACATTAAGATATTTCTTATATTTAACTGTTCAGTTAAAATTTTGAATGTATCTCTTGATCTTTGCTAGGAATAGATTAATAGAAGAGAATGTGCTGGTTCGAAAGTTTCCACAATTTAAAAAGTTTACATTTTTGTCCAAAGACCCTCACAAAGTGTATAACAAATGCATTCTTATATGACATATTTAAGAATGCTCAACATTTGAAACCTCCTTAACACTCAGTGTTTTGGGGGTTTAAGAATGCTATTGAGAATACTATCTCAGTTTTGCAATTTTTGACTCCTCAAAAGGTAAGAACATTTTTCATATGTTTCTTGGTTTTCTCTCTCCCTCGCCCTCACTCTCTGTTTTTCAATATATAAAATTACTAGGCATTATTTTTAAGATGCTGCAAAGAAGGATTAAGAATCTGAAATTCAAGAAAAGACAGATTTGAAAAAAAAGCCAATGTGCTTCTCCAAGCAGTTAATAGAAAACTAAATTACCCAGACAGTAAGAAAGAGAAGAGTAAACAGATCTCAAAAAGTAATTAGGCAACTCTGCAGTTAAAAGACAAACTCTGACACCACACAATTCCAACTCTACCTTAATTACAATAGAACTGTGGACAGTTTCCTGGCCTCCTCCTGTTCTAACATTTCCTGAGCTTCTCTATACCAATTTAATACTATTTTATAGCAAAACACTATCACAGCAGCATATCACATATTTCCACTGAAGCATCAAGCATTTGAAAAAATAGAGAAAACATTATAGGTGTAGGTGGAAATCCATTGTTACTGAGCCAAATTAAAAATGGGCATACTATAATTTTCTGACACAGTAGGAACAATGTAGAAAAGAATCTCTCTGGAAGTGACATTTTCCTTCCTCTGTTACTGACCATAAAGTGTACTTTCTAATTAAAACTTTTAAATGACTTTAATTACTGAATTAAAAAATGGCCCTCTGTCAAAATTAGCCCTAAGCGCAGTGACTAGTCATTAATGTGAGGTCTTGAACTTGTTTAGCAGAAATAAAAATAAGATTCAGTGGTTGAAAATCTTAAAACACAGAGAAAAAACTTCCATTTATGGTTGTTTGAAGTTAGCTAGCCCTATATTACCATTGGGTTATAATAGTTTTAAAATATAAATTATACTCTAAACCAGATAAATCAAGGTTTTGGAAAAGAAATTTACATTGATAGGAAGATTAAGAGGAATTTTTTTCTTGAGGGAAAGAAATAATCATTTACCTAGCTAGAATATATTAACCAGTGTTCTACTGTATGGTCTACCTGGTCATCTTTGGGAAGAATTTTTTTGGCAACAAAAAATATGAGTTGCTGGTAAATAGGTTCCACAAGCTTTACAAATATATTGTGAGATTAGATCTGCCTGAGGTAGTCTCTACATTGTTCATGGGTGTTGAGTTAGCTAATCAGACAGATGGAAAGAACATCACCAGACACAAGGACCTCTCTTCTTCTACAAACACAAATAAGTACTTGCTATGCTTCTTTGCTAGAAGCTTGGAAAATACTCTCCATATCCATTTGACCATTATAAGCAGAAGACTGTTTGATACCAATAACAAGAAATTTCCATGACTGTCATATTGTTCTGTATATAAATTTAGCTCCTACTTGACTTAGGATCTACTGCAATCCCATGTGGCTCTCATCCCTTCCTATGCATGACCTGCCCCACCAAGCTCTCATCTTTACCTAAACTCAGCTTTTACTTCTTTGTTTTAGAGCATGTCATCATTGTGTAATTTCTTTAACTTCACAGAATATAATACCCAGAATGCTCCTTTATCTCTTCCTAGAATCATTCTCAAAGTAAACACACAAAATAGTCATCATTCTAGTGGGAAAATCTTACAGATGTAGTTTAAAAATTAGTACAGAGAGTTATCCAAAAGGATATCACCTTGCCCATAAAGTACTTTTTTTGCCTTTTGTAGTTTTGTTTTTGGTGTTGGAAAGATGAGCTTTAATTCAATTACAAGTGACTGGTGTCATTAATATTTTAGAGTTACAATGTTCCTTACAACAGAAACTGATGTGTGTGTGTGTGTGTGTGTGTGTGTGTGTGTGTTCATGCACAATATTGAAGTGGTATGAAAGGTAAGAAGGTAGTTAGCTACAATTGCTTTGCCCAATAAATGGTTCTCAGATATAATATTTATGTTGTTGAGAAACATCAATACCATTGTTTTCTATCTCCACCTCTCTCTAATATACTTAATTTTTTCTTTTAGAATAGTTTACAGGAAAATTGTGAAGTTAGTACAGAGTTACCTCGTATCCCAGACCCAGTTTTCCTACGCTTTTAACATCATACATTAGTAAGGTATATTTCTCACCATGAATGAGCCAATATTGATACATTATGCTTAATCAAAATCCATACTTTATTAAAATTTCCTTCAGTTTTTTTTTTTTTCCTTTTTTAGCATCTCATTCAGTTCACCACATTACATTTAGTCAGCATGTCTCCTTAGGCTTTTTCTGGCTTTGACAAGTTCTCAGAAATTCCTTGTTATTGATGACCTTGGCAATTTTGAGGTGTAATGCTCAAGTATTTTGTAGAATGTCCCTCAAGTGAGATTTGTCTGATGCTTTTCTAATGATTAGACTGAGTTTATGTGTTTTTGGCAGAAAGACCACAGAGATTAACTGCATCCCTCATCATGTCATATTCAGGATATATATTATCAAAATGATCTATTACTGCTGATGTTAACCTTGATCACCTGGCTGAGGTGGTATTTTTCAGTTTCAGTAGTGTAAAGTTACTCATTTTTTTCAATCTTTCCATACTGAACTCTTTGGAAGGATGTCACCATGTCCAGCCCACACTTGAAGGGTGGGAAGTTATACTCCACCTCTTTGAGAGTAGAGAATCTACAGAAGTTGTTTGTAATTCTTCTGCATGGTTATTTTTTGTTCTAATTTCTCCAATTACTTCATTTAATCAAATATTCATATTCATATTAATATGGGCTAATGGAAATTTATTTTGGATTTTGGATTATACTCCAACAGTACTTTATTTAT
This sequence comes from Eschrichtius robustus, assembly GCF_028021215.1. Lineage (NCBI taxonomy): Eukaryota > Metazoa > Chordata > Mammalia > Artiodactyla > Eschrichtiidae > Eschrichtius > Eschrichtius robustus. The sequence goes on from NC_090829.1 coordinate 44,825,054, forward strand.
TTTGTTGCTCACATTGGGAATTTTTCAGTTGACTCTTGTGTCCTTTTCATATATCTCTATCAGTGTGACGTTTTCATTTTTTATTTTTATTTTTGGTTTTAGGGGTTTTTTTTGGTTTGTTGCTTTGTTTTGTTGTTGTTGTTTAATGAATTTACTTTCCTGCACTGCAAGATGCTCCAGGCTTATTGTGTGTATCTCATGCCCAAACATGGAATCAGCCATTTTACCAAGGAGCCCGGATTCCTTTTATTGGAAAAGTGGGGAAGTCTGGTGCTATTTGTAGCTCTTTGATACTATGTTTCTAGGCTCTCTGAGGTGACAAAGTAAAATACATGTGTGTATACCAACCCATGTATATACACATATCTATAAATATCCCTATATGTTATCGGCTCTATCTATATTATAGTAAACATTCTGATATCTCCAGCTCTAATCTATAATCACATGGATCATTCTAGTCTCTTCCCCTTACTGCTCTATAACTTCCCACTTTAATAATGAGAAAACTGGCTCCCACCATCTTCCATCTATTTACATTACTGTTCAATTCCAGTAGAATGTATAGTGATTTAAGAATATTTAAGTTGTACTACTGCGGGAAACAACATTATAAACTACAATACAGAATAGTTTCTTTTGCCTTTAGTCTTACAGGCTTCATTAATTTACAGAGTTACTTAGGTCAGCATCTTGTTTCCCCACCCTCTTCAGTGAAAATTTTTTCATACATTTACAATAGTTCAATTCTTTTTCCACATTCTGCACTCCATCTTGGGATTCATAGAGCTTTCAAAAAACTTTTTTTAAAGGTTATACCGTAAGGGTCAGTCCTTGTACATTGCTGGATACATACTTCTCACTCTCCCCACCAATGCACTGAATCAAATGACATTAATCCCACCCATATTAGAAACTAGCTCTTAGCAGAAGGTCTCACTGGGTTCTTCCACCTGGCTTTCAAACCCTAACAGTAGGGAGTTTTAAGGCTTTGGTTTGTTATACATCAATTTTCCTTCATTGCTCAAAAGCTAACCTATAAAAATTTCTTGTCTGGCTCAGTTTTCCACTTCACATTCCTTTTCATAACTTCCAACCCCCTTTTAGGGTTGATCTCAAATAAGAATGACTCAAAATCTGTGTACATTTCAATTAATGTTCTTTCAGTTGATAAACATCATGGAAGAGTAAGAATTTCCACTTTACAATTTCATGTTACAAAGCTTCATTATGGAGAGATTTCTGCATTTAAATCTTGTATGTATGTATGGGTGTGTTGTAATGAGACTAAATACAGAGTTGAATTACATATCATTATATAAAGTAGGCACAATATATTGAAAAATCAAACAGCTTTTCACCAACTATTTATATTTGGGCTTAAAATATAACTGTTTTTAAAAATCTAAGACTCTGGATCTTTATGATAGCTCTGCCACATTAATTTATTCTTTTACAAATGTAGTTATCTTTAACTCATTAACTCATATATTTTATAAAGAACTGTAGACTATAAACCTCTTTATTTTAAACACATTAAAATTTACCAATTTTGTTATTAGGAATATGAAATCTTTACAATCTGATTCACATGTTAATGAATGTAGACAGAGACTAATCAGGTGATTTGCTTAAATGTCAGACACAATTCTAATGCCAGAAAATAATCTGGAAGCTTATTCATGTTAATTGCATGTTACTTTTCATTTTGTTCAACAAAGGGAGATTTTTTTTAATAAGAAAACTGAAAAATAACAAGAAAAAAACAGTTCCAGATGGATGACTATGCTGACAACTGCACTAACAATCTGTCTCTTCAACTCAGACATTAGCTTTGCTCCCAAGGATAAAAATATTACCCATTCTTGAGCTAAAACTTGTTTTCTTAACACATTTTGTCTGTATTCTTAAGATGCTTAGGCTTATGCATAATCAGCAATCATTCTCACCTTGACCTGCCTGTACCTTAACTCTTGCTCATGCTATAATCAATCTTCACCTAACTTTATTTCATTCTCCTTGAATTGTCAGAACCCTTACCTTATGTGAATGGTAGCTGTAGTGCAGTTTTAGATTTACTTTTTCAAGATGTGAACTTTTCAAAATAATTTAAATTTAATGTTCCTGAACCCAAGTAAAATAATTTTTGTAGAGATATTTACTTAAAAATATTTTTAATTTGCAAAATCCTTATATGTTCTTCTTAAAAAGAATTAGCTCTAGGTTTAATTCAGACATATGTACATATGGTACAATAATTACATTAATCTATATTTACAATTGACTACAAATTTATGCTGTAGCATAATTTTATATTGTATATAATTTTAGCATAATACTTAATTTCATTGATGTTTCCTAATGCCATTTAAATTCTTAAAATTAACATTTATTTCATGATATGAGCTCTATATACACTTTGTTCTAAGAATTCTTCATCATTTATTTGAAAAGAAATTTCAAATTTGCCTCTGTTATCTATCATTTATCTATATATTATCTAGTTATTTTAAATCATTAACTCAAATGTTTTGTAATAAATTAAATAACATAAAAGCTCTTTTAACATTAAAAGAGCTATTATTTATCTACCCATTGTCTATTACCATAGATAGCAATTTGAATAGTGAACCATGCAACTTCTGGAGATTTCATAATGTTTACAAGATAAGTCGGTTTTCTGGTTTTCTCTCTCTGTGAAATCAAAGTACAATTTTGTTTTCTGATTAATTTGGCATATAAACTATCCAGGAATTGAAAATAAACTATTTTACCAAAAGTCATGTTTTTTTGTTGTTGTTTTTGTTTTGGGGGGTTTTTATTGGCTTTTCAGTATAAAAAAGTGGAATTCAAATCTTAGGTCCAAAGTCAGCAGGTACCTTCAAGGTAGTTAATTCAGTGTTGAAATAGGTTGTGTTTTTCAACTCTGTTTTCTACCTTTCAGCTTTCCTAAGGTGAGTTTCAATGTTACTGAAAGAATGTGTTCCAAGCTTCTATCTTCTAAGGACAAAAACAAATTATATAAATACATGTAATTTATATAAAAATATATAATATTTATTATATACTTTATATGTATATATAATTGAGAAATATAAATTTATATATAATTAAGTAATATAAATATATTTCTAATAACCATATCTGTGATTGATACGAAACTCCTTGAGGAAAACATAGGCAGAACATTCTTTGACATAAATAGCAGCAATATCTTCTCAGATTCATCTCCTAGAGTAATGGAAATGAAAACAAAAATAAACAAATCGAGCCTAGTTAAACTTAAAAGCTTTTTCACAACAAAGTAAACTATAAACAAAATGAAAAGACACCCCACAGAGTGGGAGAAAATATTTGCAAACAAGGGATAAATTTCCAAAATATACAAACAGCTCATACAACTCAATATCAAAAAAACAAACAACCGAATCAAAAAATGGGCAGAAGATCTAAATAGACATTTCTCCAAAGAAGACAGACAGATGGCCAACAGGCACATGAAAAAGTGCTCAACATCACTAACTATTAGAGAAATGCAAATCAAAACGACAATGAGGTATCACCTCACACTGGTCAGAATGGACATCATCAAAAAGTCTACAAATAATAAATGCTGGCAAGGGTGTGAAGAAAAGGGAACCCTTCTACACTGTTGGTGCGTATGTAAATTGGTACAGCCACTATGGAGAACAGTATGGAGGGTCCTTAAAAAACTAAAAATAGTGTTACTATATGATCCTGCAATCCCACTCCTGGGCAGATATCTGGAGAAAACCATAATTCAGAAAGATACTCACAACCCAGTGTTCGTTGCAGCACTATTTAAAATAACCAAGACATGGAAGAAACCTAAATGTACACTGACAGATGAGTGGATAAAGAAGATGTGAGAATATATATATATATATATATATATATATATATAATATATATATATATATATATATATAATGAAATACTACTCAACCATAAAAAAGAATAAAATAGTCATTTGCAGCAACATCGATGGATCTAAAGATTATCATACTAAGTGGTCGCCAGACAAAGACAAATATCATATGATATTACTTATATGTGGAATTTAAAAAAAAAAGATACAATTGAACTTATTTACCAAGCAGAAAGAGACTCACAGACATAGAAAACATACTTATGGTTACCAAAGGCAAAAGGGGAGAGGGCTAAATTAGTAGGTTGCAATTAACATATACATACTATTATATATAAAATAGATAACCAACAAGGATCTACTGTATAGCCCAGGGAACTATACTCAATATTTTATATTAACCTATAAAGGAAAAGAATCTGAAAAAGTTATATATATATATATATATATATATATATATATATATATACACACATATATATATATATATATATATAAAACTGAATCACTGTGCTGTATACCTGAAACTAACATGACATTGTAAATCAACTGTACTTCAATAAAAAATAAATTAAAAAGGAAAAAAATGAAAAAATAAGGAAATATTATCAGCAACTGGATCAGTGCTGAAAAGCAATGCTACAATATATGTTCAGCAGCAGAAAGGAAGATTCCCAAGTGACCATATGCTTTATATTCAATGAATAATTCTTGAATTGTTCTGCTTTATTTTTAAACAATTAGTTATATTTGGCATGTGTATATATTTGTTTTATTAAGTTGTATTTAATTTTGGAGTTAAGTTTTAGATGGACAAGAACATATTTCAAAAGCAATCACATTTAAGAATTTGAATGTTGCTTTAAAAAGTATTCTCTCTTATAAATGTCAATTTCTTTTATTTGTCTCACAAAGTCTCTGTATAAGGGAACTGACAAATAATCCTTAGTACTTCCCTAACCAAAATAAATCGGTTCCCCATGTGATTTTTTTCCGGTGGCATGGTGAGTCACAAGCACAGACTTCTGTGGTGGAAAGTGGTCTCATTGACTGCTCAGATAGCTAAGCTTGTTAGTAACACTATTCTCTGGAGTAGGAATTCCTAACATTACTAAATGCTGGTTGATCCAAAAGACTTACCAACTGATAAGTTAGTAAGCCACTTAGTATACATTTAAAAAGGTATACCAGATTAGGAACTTATATTACTGTAAAGAATGTTGACTGGTGATTATGGCTCATGGTTAATGGCAAAGAGACACTAAATATCTGTGTTTAAAGGAGAGAGTTTGATAATTTGGAATAGATACTTCATTCATGACTTTATGGGAGTTAGAAGGAAAGCTATATTGTAACCAAATAGCATCTTAGCTTCCACAGTATCTCAATTTATCAAAGTATATTAAACCACCACAAGGTGGTGGGGAGGAGAAGAGAGAGAGAGAGGTCGGTCTCCTTCCTAGTGGACTGTATAAGGAGGCTCTGAGACAACTCCTAGAGGCTAAGAATGTGTACCAGAGAGACTGACGTCATGGCTACATGTTTGTTAGGTTAAGAAATCTATAGGCCCACTCTGCCGTTTTGGTGACTAGAGAAGAACCTGGTGAAGAATTTCTTAGGAGAATGTAAATTGCATCTCCTGGAGTACAGAAGCAAATATTAACACAGGGAGTGGTGTCCATTTAGAGTTAGGCTGCTAGGATTAATGGTATCAGAGGGGTGTGAAAAGACCATGATGAAATGTGCCTGGGAAGAAGACGATGGGATGGCCAGCTCCAGTTACTTGTGACCTTAAGAACTCAGGTGATAGGGCCTCAACTTTTACTGTGAATCTGCTTAAAGAAGTACAGAGGTTTTTGAAAAGAAAAGAAACCTTTGAAATGCTTAAGGTTTGGCTCTGAGTGGTGAAACTAGCATGGTCTAATCATTTTGGTGTATGCTGTATGTTTATGTGCTGAAAGGATCTTTAAATCCATATCAACCGTAACAAGTCAGACAAAACAGCTTTCTGAAGAGCTTTCTTATAACTGAGAATTTTCAGAGCTTATAGCCATCCTGTGAGTAAAACATTGTTTCATACCTCTGATGGCCAAAGTGTAAATCAGAGAGCTTAAAGAATTTCTCAGAGCAATACAAATTGTAAGAAACACAGATGAGTTTTCAATATAGAATTATTGGTAACATTCATTTTTTTCAATTTACAAAACTGCCTCTATCTCATTCTTTTATGTAAGTTTACACATCATCTCTTCATTCACTTTTAAAATGCAGAGATGTAAAATGAGCCATAAATTTCAAAATTTTAAAAATTAATGAATTTTAATTTTCTACTTTTAGCTTATTTTTTATTGAGATATAATTCACAGGCCATAAGATTAATCATTTTAAAGTGTAAAATTTATTTGCTTTTAGTATATTCATAGAATTGTGCAACTGTAACCATTACATAATTTCAGAATATTTTCATCACCCAAAAAAGAAATCCTGTATCGATTAGCAGTCACTCCCCATTCCCTCCACACCCAGCCTATGAAAGTCACTATCTTTCTTTCTCTTAGATTTGTCTATACTGGACATTTCATGTAAATGAAATAATAAAATTTGTGGCTTTTTGTGGCTAGCTTCTTTCACACGTGTTTCAATTTTTCATCCATGTTGTAACATGTATCAGTATTTCACAACGTAGATAAAATGGACTAATTCCTTAAGAGATACAATCTGCAGAAAAATCACACAAGAAGAAATACACAATCTGAATATACCTATTCTATTAAATAATCGACTCAATAATTAATAACCTTTCAAGACAGAAAGCACGAGGCCCAAGTGGGTTCACTGTGAATACACCAAATATTTAAGGAATAAATTATTCCAATTCTCTACAACTACTTTCAGAGGATGAAAGCAGAGGAAATACTTCCTAACTCATTCTATGAGGCCAGCATAACCCTAATATCAATACCAACAAAGACATTATAAGAAAAGAAAACTATAGACCAATATCTCTCAGGAACATAGATGCAAAAATCCTCAACAAAATATTAGCAAATTACATCCAAAAAAATTTTAAAAGAATTATTCCCCACAATCAAATGAGATTTATCACAGGTACACAAATCTAATTCAGATTTTGAAAATCAAATAATGTGATACATCACATCAACAGGCTAAAAAGAAAAATCACATGATCATATCAATACATGCAGGAAAAGTATCTGACAAAATCCAACACCCATTCATGATAAAAACTTTCAGAAAACTAGGAATAGAGGAGAACTTCATCAACTTATTCTAAAAATTTGCAAAAAACCTACAGCTAATATCATACTTAATACTGAAAAACTCAAAGCTTTCCCAAAAGGATTAAGAACAAGGCAAGGATGTCTCCTCTAACCCCTGTTTTTAAACATCATCCTGGAAGTTCTATCTCATACAATAAGAAAAAAAGGTATACAGACTAGAAAGGAAGAAATAAGACTTTGTTGGATGACATTATTGTCTACATAGAATATTTAAAAGTATTGACAAAAAAGTCCCTGGAACTGATAAGCAATATAGCAAGGTTGTAGGATAAAAGGTTAATATACAAAAATCAATAACTTTCTTATATACCAGCAATAAACAAGTACAACTTGAAATTAAAAATATATTACCATTTAGCACTACAAAGTTTTTAATTTTAAAAAATTAAAATCTTAGGTAGAACTCTAAGAAAAAATATATAAGATCTATATGAGAAAAACTACAACAATCTGATTAAATATATCAAGGGAGAACTAAATAAATGGAGAGATATTCCATGTTGTGCGTGGAAAGACTCAATATTGCCAAGATGTTGATTCTTCCCAACTTGATTTATAGAGTCAATGCAATCCCAATGAAAATCCGGCAAGGATTTTGAGGATATTTACAAAGTGATTCTAATGTTTATAGAGAGGCAAAAACCCAGATTAACTAACTCAATATTGAAGGAGGAGAACAAAGTTGAGGACAGACACTACTTGACTTCAAGGGTTAACTATTAAGCTACAATAATCAAGACACTGTAGTCAAAAGAATAGACAAATATATCAATGGAACAGAATAGAATGCCCCAAAATAGACCCATGTTAATATAGTCCACTGATTTTTGACAAAGGAGTAGGGGCAATACAATGGAACAAAGGTAGTCTTTTCAAGAAATGGTGCTACAACCAGTGGACATGTACATGTAAAAAATTGAATCTAGACACGACCTAACACCTTTTATATAAATGTACTTTAAATATACTTTATGTATATTTAATGCATATTTAATAAAGTACATAAAATCTACTATAAATGTACCTTAAATATACTTTATATAAATGTATCACAGAACTAAATGAAAAATACAAAGCTGTAGAACCATTAGAAGACAATAAAAGAGAAAACCTAGATGGGCTTGGGTATGGTGATGCCTTTTTAGATATGACATCAAAGGCATGACCTGTGAAGGAAAAATTGATGAACTGAACTTCATGAAAATTAAAAACTTCTGCTCTGCAAATACTGTCTCAAGAGACAAGCCAAAGACTGGAAGAAAGTATTTGCAAAACACAAATCTGATAAAGATCTCTTATCCAAAATATACAAAGACTATTAAAACTCAACAATAAGAAAACAAACAACTACATTAAAAATGAGCTAAAGATCTTAACCAATGAAAATCTATCGATGGCAAATAAGCACATGAAAAAATGTTCAATATCACATATCATTAGGGAATTTCAAATTAAAACAGTGAGCTATCACTACATACCTGTTAGAATGGCTACAGTCCTAATGTTGGCAACACCAAATGCTGACAAGTATGTGGGGCAACAGGAACTTTCGTTTGCTGCTGGTACATTCATTTAGGAAGATAGCGTGCAAGCTTCTTACAAAACTTGACATATTCTTACAATACAATCCAGCAATCATGCTCCTTTGTATTAAACCAAAGGAGTTGAAAACATGTCCACACAAAAACTTGCACCCAGATATTTATAGGAGCTTTACTAATAATTTCCAAAACTTTGTATACAGTCAAGATGTCCTTCAGCAGATAAGTCAATTAAACATTGTGATACATTCAGACAGTGAAATACTATTCAGTGCTAAAAGTAAATGAGCTATTAAGCCATGAAAAGTCATGGAGGAACATAAATGTGTGTTACTAAGTGAAAGAATCCAATCTGAAAAGGCTATATACTGTATGATTCACTATGTGACATTCTGGAAAAGGCAAATTATGGAGACACTAATCAGTGGTTGCAAGTGGTTAGTTGGGAGGGAGGGATGAATTGGAAGAGCACAGAGGCTTTTTTAGGTGGTGAAACTATTCTATAAATGGTGGATACATGCCGTTATACATTTGTCAGAACTCATAGAATATACAGCACTGAGTGAACCCTAATGTAAACTATGGACTTTGGGTGACAAGGATATATCAATGTTTGTTCTTGCATTGTAACAAATGGACCACTGTATTCAGGATGTTGAGAGTGGGAGAGGTTGTGTGTGTGTGGAACTCTCTGTACTTTCCACATAATTGTGTTGTGAATAAAACTTCTTCAAAAAATGAAGTTATTAATTAAAAATAGTGAGGAAAAGATATGGATGTTTTCATATAAAATTTCTCATATTTAAAATATGTAGAATGCAATAGAAATATGACAATGGGCTGAATTTCATTTATAGGCATAGTTCCTACTCCCACATATAGGGTGTTACATACTACAGCAGAATTAAGAACAGAATATTATTCACTTCCACAAATTGTTTCTCTTAGAAAATAAAATATATATATATATATTTTAAGAGATGATCTGATTTGAGACCTTACTTTTACAGGATTAATCCCTCATTATTGCTTAAAGTATACATCCTATAATTTGTAGAATTGAAATGTATATTCAAAGTGATCTGTTCAATTCTCACAATCTATCCATTCCCACAGGTGGTAGTGGAGATGGTAACAAAACTTTTTCAAATGACAAAATTGCATTTTAAGCCTCAATTTTAGAGAAAAACAGATTTTAAGTAAAAAAATTTACATTATATTTGCTGTGAACATTTTCTGAATAATATTAAATGATATAAATATATTTATGCATGTTAAAAAACTTTTATAATTCTCTACATATATTTTATTTAAATGTAAATATATAAGTTATTTTACATGAGATCTGACCTGATGTGAGAATTACCTTGAAAATATTCCACATAATCAGAAAGGCAACTCTAAAAAATTTGATGACATATTTAGCTAATTTCCCATTCATGCCATTGATTTGTTTTCTCATGCACTGATCTGATTCTCTTAGATATACTTAACTTTTACTAATGGAAATATTTTTTAAAGGGTGAGAGATGGAAAGAGCAACGTTTCGTGAGTCACTCTGATATACATTGGGAACAATTGCATAAATGGTATTTTGAGTAAAATCTATTGAAACTATTTTCATTGTTGCCACACAGATCCATCATCATGAATTTTTAAAAAAATTTTTAAATAAAAGAAATACTTCCCCCCCTCTTTTTTTCTTCTGTGAATTAATTGGTTCCTTTAACATATGTCTGCAGCATTTTCCATCCATGGGTAAACATTTTGAGATTGCAGCATGTATAAAATCATGGAAATGAAATTCATACATTTTAATTTTTCCATTTACTTGATAACTAGATGAAAATAAATAAAAAGACTAAATGATGTACAGACTTAGACATACTTTCTTAAAGAAATTACCCTCTTTCTAGATAATTTGGAAGTATAATTCCAATGAATTGTACTTTTTCAAAGAAAATAGTTTCCTACATTTATAATAAAAAGAAAAATTCTAGTTTCATATTTGTGCAGAAGGAAAAACAACTATTTTTGGTTTCTTAGCTCAAGGGTATATAAATAAACCTAAAAAGATGAACCAGTTTATCATGCTTATATATTTACCATAACCTTCTTTTTGGGTAAACTAAGCCTCCTGAAAAACGACTTTGTCTTTAAGGTAGTTGTGTTTATTAGTTTTTTTTGAAATTAAAACTTTTCCTTCTATGTCATATTGCCTGAAGGGAAAAAATATTCAGGACAAGCATATGGTTTTTGTCAGGTTAAGTCCATCTATTTAGTCTCTGTTATATTGCAAGCACCTAGCACAGTGTATGACACAGAGTAAATTTTCAATAGTCATAGTTTCCTAGTCAGATAATAATGTTACAATTAATGAAGCATGGTCTTTCCTATTGAACCTTTTCTTTTCAGTATGTTCTAAGACCCAGTTCTTACAAAACAAATATTATACTTAAAAATTATGAGTCTATGAAAAGAGTTTGGCTTCAGGGAATGTGAGACACAGGTTCTAATGCTACATTTACTATTTATTAATTGTGATTCATTGGGCAAGTTACATTACTTCTTAGACTTTTGTAAAAAATAGCTTTAAATAGACAATAACTTTATTAATTTCCCATTGCTGCTGTAACCAATTACCACAAATTTAGTAGATAAAGACACAAATTTATTATCTTACAGTTGTGGAGGACAGAAGTCAAAATCAAATTGTTAGCAGAGTTCCTTCTAGAGCCTCTAGGGGAGAATTCATTTCCTTGACTTTCCAACTGCTAGAGGCCACCTGCATTCCTTAGCTTACAGCTTCTTCTTCTAGGAGAGCAACTTCAATTCTCTCTGTGTCTCTTTCTGTCTCTGTCTCTATCTTTATTCTTTCTCTCCCTCTCCCTCTCCAATCCCTCTTCTTTCCCTTTCCCTCTTCCTCTCTCTCTCTGCTCCTGTCATCACATCTCTTTGTCTGACTCTCACTCTCGTATACTCCCCATCATAAATAACCTTGTGATTACATTTGTACCACCTGGATAACCTTCCCATCAGAAGATCCTTAACTTAATTACATCTGCAAAGTCACTTTTGCCATGTAAGATAATATAATGACAGGTTCTGGGAATTAGGAGGTAGCTATCTTTAAGGGGGACATTATTCAGCCTACAACAGTAACATCTTAAAAGGTTTTTAAGAGGATTAAAGGAGTTTGAATATATGAACATTTGGTATAATGGATTGATCTTATGTGATACATTTTTGCATATATCTATATACATACATTTTATATCTGTTTATTACATTTTTCTCTATCCAACAAATAAAGTAATAGTTTAGCATTTTAATATATTGTATCAATAGTATATTTTCATATGGCTCATTTATGAGAGTGTGGTTATACATATATTCAATATTAGTTTATAGAAAACTTTTGGAAGTTGAGTTTTTGAAAGGTTGAAAGATATATTAACATTTTAAAATAAAACAATAAAATGCTGAGATAAGCTTAGGGGCATAATAGGAAAGTTTATTGAAATCACTAGAATATAATATCTTGGAAGAGTGTCTAATTTTACACAGTAATGGATTGTGTCTAAGTGCTGCACCTCAGCCTATACAGGCCAGAAATTGCAGTCTTATTGTGTTTCTTAAGCTTTCAGCATGCCTTTCTTTTCCTTTTGGAAAGGATAAAATAACTGAATACCGCATTTCATTCTTCACCATGACAGTTTTCACATTTATTATTTTTTATAATAAAACAAATAACCCCATGATCTCTGCTTCTGAAATAAATGTGTATACTCTGGCTAATAAGTTTGTTTAGCTAGTTACACTTGTGATTTTATGTTCCATGACATAAGCTCCTACTGACCTCTACAAACTTTTTAACAAGTCACAATATTATATCTAGAACAGCAGTGAAACAAATTATAATTTTGTTGAGTATTTAATACATGTGTTTAGCATAAGATCCTCTGAGAACATCACATTGAAGTTAACACAGAGGAAATCTTTAGCATCACATTTGAAAACAACACAGTAATGCCTATTTTCCTTATAAGTAAACTTCCTCTTCATATACATGCCATAAAATCTAAATTCACAGAATACATTTATGAGATTTATTTTATATTACAGTACACTGAACTTTCTACAATCTGTGAATTGAACTGTAAAACATCAATTGATTCCATGGTGTGAGCCAAATCATAGCTGATAGAGTACAGTGGTGAATATCTAGAATGACAGAACCAACTGCGAAATAAACACACACACACACATTTAACTTGGCATCAACCAGATAACATAGAAACAGATATCGTACATTAATTCAATAACTATGGTACATTGTGTATAATATACAATATACACAGATTTTTTTATATTCAAATGAATGTCGTACATTAGTAAAGAAATGTTTCTTTCCAATATAATTACATGAATATAAGTTCAAAGAAGTGACAGGAAATATCATTTAGATAACAATAAATTGAATACACCTCAGTGCAAATTCATAAGAAATATTTGGAATGAAGACCACTACTATATTTTGCTACATATAAAAATACATATGATTCTTATTAATGTTATGTGCTAAATACTGATATTTTTTGAAAACCCACAAAATAATGGCTTTTTTAAAGAAAATAAATTCAGTATTCCTTCTTCTCTTGTGTAGAAATCTGAGATAACTATGTTCACTCTAATAATACTATATAAGATATTATTAAAAGTACTTATTAAAAGTACTTCAATGCTTATGTCCTCATAATAATTAAATCACAAAGAAGAAAAAGAAAATGGTAAAGAGCTAAATATCCACTAGTAGTTAAGTGAAGGAAAATGAAAGAAAACCCCATAGGGATGTGAGTAGACAGACTAGTCACATTATGAAATATGGATTCAACAAGGAGAAAGTTTTTCAGAAATTTATTATTCTTTCTTTATATTTTCTTAAGGACTATGACCCATGGTTTTGAAGAATAATAATTGCTCTAACTAAAACTAGTTTATAATAGACAGAACATTGCCTTATTTGTTCTCGAAACAGTAAATGACAAGGGTATTGGTTGCAAGAGCATTAGTCTTGCTAAATGTCAAGTTATCCCCACAAATGCTCTCCAATTTAGATATTAGATAAAATGTTTTGGCAAACTGAAGTCCTAGAGAATTAAAAATTAGGATGGTTCTTTAAAACATGGATTTCACTGTTAGACTGCATGAATTAAAATCTGGCTCCATCATTTATTAGTTGTGTATTCGGGAAATTCACTTAATCTCTCTTTGGCTATTTGTTCATCTATAAATGAGCATAATTATGCCAACATTCATAAGGGTATTTGTGAGAATTAAATGCTTGTTATAGTTTCTGGTACATATTGCACTTAATTAATTCTATTAGTAGAATATAATAGTATTACAATTATCATTATTACCATTTTCAAGATATTTCTCATATTTTACATTTAACTTTAATTTCTTTGAATGTATATTCTATAACATACTTTCATTTTTGCTTCTATTTTTATTATTATTTACCCACTTTTTTCTAAGAAATGTGACTCCTCATTTAAATATTTTTATTCTCATACAGTTCAATGTAATGTGCTTTGGGCTTGTTTTAAAATTATAGTTTTTCTCTTCACTTTGGGGCTGCAAATTATTTGAAGATATTTCCTAACCATAACATAACACATATATGAGGTTAGTCAATAAACACTTCATGGCTGATTAGGGTTAGTTGAATAGTGAAAAACCTATTATGTGGGAAAAAATATACAGAGGTATTTTTCTGATCCAGTTGTAAATTGTAAGCAATTAATTTATAAGGTAGCTTTCACATATAAACCAAGATAATAGGACACTTCTAAAAGTCATGCTATGTTAAATGACAAAGCATTTCTTAGAGGTCAGAAAATCCAGAAACTTTGCAGTAGCAAGCATTTTATTTTGAGAAATTTTATGACTAAGAAGTTAGTCTACCTATTACGATAGTGCACTGATATTTTTATTATTGTTTTACCCTCATAAAGGTGTCATTATTCCTATGATGTATGTAGGGCTCCATCTCCAGATTTGTGTTTGGAAGTCTATTAACAATATTAAAAACTTTTTTTTGAAAAAAAGACATTATTCATCAACCCCAGTGAATTGTACTTTTTCAAAGCATGTACATTTCTCTATTGGTAGTACATATAAACATTTTATTTTTATATTTATACAAAAGAAAAACAACTAAGTTTCCTAATATTTCCTCCAAACATTGCAATATAGGAAAAGGAAATAAATAGGAATTATTTTAAAACCCATAACAGAAATGGACAAAACATACACAATAAAAGAAAGTTTACTGAACTCAGACAATGAAAGAAAAAGACGAACAACTCAAATAAAAACTAAAATTTATGAAGGGTGTTGGATAAAGGTAAAAGAGAAAGAAACAGAAAGAATAAAATGAGAAAAAGAATGAAAAGTTTCTAAAAATTAGGTAGAAAAAAAACCAGATAAAAAGGGAGTAACATTTGTATAATCAGTGTCCCTGAATGGGTGAGCAGGGTGAGGGAGCCAAAATTAAACAATGGAACACAACTAATGTCTGAAATTATAATCCAAAAAAATTTCCAGAAATAAAAGACTTAAATCTTGATATTGAAAGGACCCAGGAGCCACCTGGGGGTAATATCCTGCAACAATCTTCTCCAATATACATCCCAGAAGAAAATATTAGATTTCAAGAGTAAAGAAAAATTCTCAACCTTCAGGTAAAAATCAAATAGTATACAAAGGTAAAATAATTCAAATGACATCAGACTTTTCCAATGCAACATATAAATCAATCAGCAAATAAACTCAAAAATTTAGTAACATTTTCGAGAACCCAATAAAAGAAATTGTAACATAAATAAATATTTTATAGCTAGCTAAGCTGTACTTCAAGTATCAAGACTATGGAAACATCTTAAATATACTGTAGCATAGGGAATTCTGTACCCATAAGTCTTTCTTGAGGAATCTACTAGAGGATGTTCTTTATGCAACCAAGACAGGACTAGGAAAACTTTAGCAAAAGAACTATTGTGAGCATTTAACATTTATATATTAATATATATCAAACTAAATAAAATATGGTTTGATGGTAGAAAACTAATGCACAAATGTATATGTTATGACAAAATAAAGCACTTAAAATTTTTTTTTTAATGGAGACAAAAGTAAAATAATCTTATTGATTTTTATATAAGAAATAGGTGAGATTTAAAGTGGACCATTTAAAAGTGACAAACTAGTTAAAAGCAAAACAGAGAACTTAGGGTCCTAAGGTATAACTATGAAGGTAACTAATGAACAAAAACACAAACTTCTTAAATATCACTTTAACAAAAGAGAAAATAATACACATTTGGTAAATAAAAGAAACAAGGCAGTCAGACAGAGACAGAAAAATATCGTATGATATCGCTTATATGTGGAATCTAAAAAAAAGGGTACAAATGATTTTATCTACAAAACATAGAGTTACAGATGTAGAAAACAAACTTAAGGTTACCAAGGACAAGGGGGAGGAGGGATAAATTGGAAGATTGGGATTGACATATACACACTACTATATATAAAATAGATAACTAATAATGACCTACTGTATAACACACAGAACTCTACTCAGTACTCTGTAATGGCCTAATTTGGGAAAAGAATCTAAAAAAGAGTAGATATATGTATATGTATAACTGATTCACTTTGCTGTACACCTGAAACTAACACAACATTGTAAATCAACTATACTCCAATAAAAATTTTTTAAAAAGGCACATGGTATATTATATATAATTATAAGATAGTATGATTGGGTGGAGACCGAATTTATCAGCCATATCAATAAACATAAATTTCCATAAATCATGACAAAAAGATTTCCAATCAGACTCAAAAAGCAAAATACAACTATCATCTCTATAAAAGAGGCACACCTAAATCAAAGTGAATCAGAAATGCAAAAATTAAAGAGTGGCCAAAGATATACCAAAAAAATTGAAAACAAGGAAAAAGTAGGGCTAGTGATCTTGATATTTTAAGAACTATAATTCAAGTTGGAAATAATTAAATGTGAATAGAAAAATACAAATAATGCCAAAAGTCATAATTCACAAGGAAAATTTAATGTCCATCAGTATTTATAGACTAAATAACTGAGAAATTATCGCTAGAAGGCAAAAGTTACAGAAGATTCAGTTAATATATGTAGAAACACACTAATATGAGGAGATTCAGTACAAGAAAAATCAAATGAACAATAGCAAAATGTAAGCAAGGGTGTAAAAGACCTAAACACAAGCAATAAAATAGATGAAATAAGTATGTATCAAATTTTACTCCTGATATTTGAGAATATATCTTAGAAAAAAAAGGAAGGTGTCCTTTGTGGCAAACACTGCTAGGTGCCTAGCCCATATCCATTCTCACTGTCATTCTTCTTCATCTCCCCAAAATCTCTTGCACCTGGTGGTAACCGTGTGACCCAATACTGGCCGCAGGTTATAAGGCGATTCTGCGTAGGATTTCCAAGATATTGTTGTTATTGCTGTTGTTTAGTTCTGTTGTTTACTTTTCTGGGTGGAAAAAAGACTTTTTTAAACATCTTACATTTTACCTGTTTGAAATGAGAAGCCTGAAACTGCAGGAACGATTACAATTCCATAGAAACAGATGGCACAGTTAAAATGTTGGAGCAAAGAGGTGGTGGGAGGTTGCAATACTAATAACCTGGAGAAGTCTCCCAGGAGCTCTGGACCACCTACTTTGCTACATTGTACTGTATGAAGAATAAATCCCTATTTGTTTAAGCCCTTGGAGTTAAATATATGTTACTTGTGCTGTAGCCAAACATAGTGTTTAAATAACAGTTTATAACTACAACTACCTTATCCTTGTAGGAGTTCAATTTTACAGCTATTAGTTTAGAGGATGCAGTGACTTTAATAAAACGAGAAGTTCTAAGGAACATTGCTTTCCTGTGAAATTTTTATATCAAGTTCCCTTCAATTATCAACACTGATATTCTCATTGAGATGTCTTAGTGCTCGGTTTCGAGGTTTGTGTTGAGTAGTGTGTAGAATATAATATCTACACTATTGTTTATCTTGGAAAATCTGGCTTTCATTCAATTCTGTTGAAAATTAGCATCAATACAGTGAGGGTTAATCACTGTTTTTGTATAACTTACTATTTTTATATATTTATATAATTTAATATTATAAATAGCTGTTTTACTTAATTCTTTATATTTTCTGAAGTATTCATTCTTTTCATTAAGAGTATTTCAAAGTAGTTTGGCAGAGTGGACCAAGTAGCAAAACAAGAAAAAATATTTTTCTTCTTATGCCTAAATAATTAAATTGTGAAAATAACATTTAATTTAAGGCTAAATCAATATTCAAAATACATACTAAGGTCTATTTGAAATTATAACTTTGTTTAATATATGAGTTAAAAATTATGAGGTCTTTTTTTTTTTTTTTTTTTGTATATGAGGCAGTGAGAATCTGAAATTTCTAGCTGTTCCTATCCCTCAGGATTCTTCCTTTATCGGGCTTATTTTCTTAACTAAACTCAAAACATAAGAATTAAGGGATATGCTTTATCAAAGCCTATATGTGGAGAGTGGTTAGATACTTAGAAATTTAAAAGGTTTCTCTATGGCCTCTCATCTGCTTTATATAGCTGATAAAATTAAAGTAGAAATAAAAAGAGGAACAAACAGACTCTAAAGCAAAATTACAACAGTGGCAGAAGTCACAGCATATTTTGTCTAAAGCATATTATCCTTTCAGGTTGAAATTGTGAGCTTAAAATGATAGCAAGATTGAAGAAAAATTTCTAGTAGTTGCAAAGTTATTGGGATTTAAGTAGACTTCAGCAATTTTGAAGAAGGAGAAATTGAGTTACACATGGCATACATTGAAATATATTAGGCTTTGAGAAATGGAGATTACTTAGGACTTGTGAAGGAAAATTGAAAACTATAAAATCTATCGCGAGTATAACATTCTATTCAGTGTGGAGAGAATGTTTAAGATTACCCTGAATGTGTCTCTGAGTTTGGTGAAAAATACATATCTCAGCATTTTAGTGTACTTAAAAAAATAGAAGAAAAAGAAAAGAACAATTAAGAAGCACAGATATGCCACCTGCAAGATAAAAATGAAATCACAATGTTTCTTTTAATGAGAATATATTTGTTTAGTTAAGAAAAAGATGCCAAGAATTTTTTTCTTTGTTACCCCCATCTCTCCTCCAAAGTATATGCATGATTTATATTCAAATATACTAATAGGTTTTGGTGACATTTAAGACAATGAAAGTCTGAATATATCAGCTGAGGCTAGAGTTCTTTGCACCATGCATTCCTGCATTAATTCATCACACATTTATTTAGCCTCTACCCACCTAAATGCTTGGGATACATCCATGAGTGAAGTAAATAAAGATCACTTCCATCTTCTGTGATGAGGGAATAGACAGAGAGCAAGAGGGGACAGAAAATAAACACTAAAAGTAAGAAGTTAACAAAGTGTATAGTATACGTGAAACTGATAAAAACTTTGGGAGAAAAAAGTAGAACATGAGAGAAGGATTAGGCATGGTGTGAGTCAATCCATTGGTATCTTCAGTTACTTTTCTCTCAGAAATAGGACACTTAGATTATAGTAGTTCCAGTGTTAGCAATGTCTCACTTTCAATATCTATAAGCAGCACCAGAGCAAGGAAAACAGAAGCCCCTCACTCCCCCCAAAACTCTCAATAAACACTAAAGTGACAACTGAAATAAAATTGACAGAGGGCAATGTGGTTTAAGAGAAGAGAATGTGGTTCAAGATTGCATAGATATTCACTCTCCTGTCAATGATATGGTAACAAATGATTCTAAAGTGGATCTACATCACAAACACCAGAGCACATGATAACTCTTTCAAATACATTTTATTACAAAACAAAAATAGGCTTATAAAACTTTGTCCTAAAATCAACTAAAAGGAAAAGCTGGAGATTGTTGTATATAGTAGTGTTTCCTGCAAAGAACACTTAGGAAAATATTGAAGGATCAGCAGAGTATTGAAGCATCACACCCACAATTAAAGAATCTAGATCAAACTTTATATGAATTCTTTTTGTGAATATTGAAAAAAAAGATTTCTACTTTTCGTTAAATTTATTTAAGGGGCAAAATAGTGATATGAATATAGGCAGTTTACTGAGGTATACTATATCTGATAAGTAACTGACATTTCGAAAATGAGACATGACATTCAAAGGTTTAAAATCAATGAGAGGAAAAAGCTCATCCTGAATCTGAAACAGCACATTTGGCTTTTTCAAAGAAAGTTGTTTATAAACACATCTTAGCTCCTATGAAGTTTTCACAGTTGATGAAATTTTGTTGTATTTGCAAAAATCTTCTCTAGCAAATGTCAGAAAATTAAGTGCATATGAGTTTAAGCATAAAAGAAACAGAATGACTATTTGTATGATTTCATAAAATTAAAGCTATAACCTGTTTCTCTCATTATAGAAATATAGGCTTATATGAAGATATTAAAGTTATTTATTTGCTGGAAAGTTATGCTGTTTACACAAAAGAAATAGAACACGTGGTTAGAAAACTTTTTTTTTTTCAAAAATCCTGACTTCCAGATTTGGTTTGCTAACTCAATAGATTTACCACATAAATATTCAAAATGTAAAACATTAGAGAAGTTTAAATTCTTTGAGAATAATGGTATCATCAATCTGTTTTTAAAACATAACAGACAATAATTATTTTAAAACAGACTGTGATTATCGTGAAATCTTTTAAAATCAATTGATGAGAATAAATCGAATTGATTCCCAGTGAGACAGTTTTTTTGGTAAACGGTTTCTGATGAATAAAATGTATAGGTTTTCTAGAAAGTTTTCCAAAAACACTTAACAGCAAAACCTATAGCAGTGTACTATAACTACTTTATACTAACCCAATGAGAGTGAATTTGACATTTAAGAAGTACATGTAACAGATGGCCAACAGGCACATGAAAAAATGCTCAATAACTCTAATTATTAGAGAAATGCAAATCAAAACTACAATGAAGTATCACCTCATGCCAGTCTGGATGGCCATCATCAAAAAATCTAGAAACAATAAATGCTGGAGAGGGTGTGGAGTAAAGGGAACACTCCTGCACTGTTGGTGGGAATGTAAATTGATACAGCCACTATGGAGAACAGTATGGAGGTTCCTTCAAAAACTAAAAATAGATCTACCATACGACCCAGCAATCCCACTACTGGTCATATACCCTGAGAAAACCATAATTCAAAAAGAGTCATGTACCACAGTGTTCATTACAGCTCTATTTACAATAGCCAGGACATGGAAGCAACCTAAGTGTCCATCAACAGATGAATGGATAAAGAAGATGTGGCACATATATACAATGGAATATTACTCAGCCATAAAAAGAAATGAAACTGAGTTATTTGTAGTGAGGTGGATGGACCTAGAGTCTGTCATACAGAGTGAAGTAAGTCAGAAAGAGAAAAGCAAATACCGTATGCTAACACATATATATGGAATCTGAAAAAAAAAAAAAGGTTCTGAAGAACCTAGGGGCAGGACAGGATTAAAGACACAGACATAGAGAATGGACTTGACATGGGTAGTGGGAAGGGTAAGCTGGGACGAAGTGAGAGAGTGGCATGGACATATATACACTACCAAATGTAAAATAGATAGCTAGTGGGAAGCAGCCGCATAGCACGGGGAGATCAGCTCGGTGCTTTTTGCCCACCTAGAAGGGTGGGATAGGGAGGGTGGGAGGGAGACGCAAGAGGGAGGGGATATGGGGATATCTGTATACGTAGAGCTGGTTCACTTTGTTATACAGCAGAAAGTAACACACCATTGTAGAGCAATTATACTCCAATAAAGATGTTAAAAACAAAATTCTACAAACAATAAATGCTGGAGAGGGTGTGGAGAAAAAGGACCACCTCTTCACTGTTGGTGGGAATGTAAATTGGTGCAGCCACTATGGAGAATTGTAGAGAGGTCCCTTAAAGCAGCGGTCCCCAACCTTTTTGGCACCAGGGACCGGTTTCGTGGAAGACAATTTTTCCACAGACCAGGGGGTGGAGTGGGGGATGGTTTCAGGATGATTTAAGCCCATTACATGTATTGTGCACTTTATTTCTATTATTATTACATTGTAATATATAATGAAATAATTATACAACTCACCGTAATGCAGAATCAGTGGGAGCCCTGAGCTTGTTTTCCTGCAACTAGATGGTCCCATCTGGGGGTGATGGGAGACAGTGACACCCGAAGTGAGTTGCTTATGTCCAGTCTAGACTGTAATCTTGTTTTGGTTGCTGTCACTGCAGAAAACCCTGCTTCACAAAGACAGGATGTTGGAAATGGAAGCAGGCTTTTCAGTGCTTTTGTGGCAGTCTCAGGATATCCCACCTTGCCTTTAATCCAGAACGTATGGAGATTTGAAGTTGTCTCAAACATACTTTTAAGGCCACCGTCATTTGTGATCTCAAGCAGATGATCCTCTTCTAGCACAGACAAAGTCGATTCACCTGACTTATTCACAAATCAGTCGTGAATCCATTCCTTCCCTGTTCAGGTGTCTTTTGTGGTTGGGAAGTGATGCTGAAACTCATTTGAAAGCTGAGATAGGTGATCATGCACCAGCTGGGAGAAAGAAGGCCCAGGCTCAGTCTCTTTTAAAATCTCTGCTAATGTTTGAAACATGTCAAAAATCCCAATGTTCACTCGTCGCCCTCACAATTCCAGTTTGGCTTTGAATGCAGCCACTTTATCTGCTGACTTCAACACAGTTGTCGTTCTCCCCTGAAGTGACAGATCGAGTTCACTGAGCAGGTGAATATGTCACACAAGTAAGCAAGTTTTGTGACCTATTCTCTGTCAATGAAATGTGCTGCCAGTGATGACTGTTTTTCTAAAAGAAATCTCTGGAGCAGCTCCTGTAACTCAAAAACTCTGGCCGGTGATCTACCTTTAAAAGCCATCTCACTTCTGTGTATAAGAGAAGACGTGTGTGCTCTGCATCCATCTCCTCACAGAGCTGCACAAACAGACATGAGTTAAGGGCATGTACTTCAATGTGGTTGATATTTTTAATCCCATCCTACAAAACGTTGTTAAGTTCAGGTGACATTTTTCGGCTAACCAGCGTTTCTCTATGGATGACACAGTGCGTAGACTCACATTCAGAAGTGATCTCTATGACCCGCGTAGTAAAACCAGAAAGCCGTTCAGTCATGGCAGCCGCTCGGTCCGCGCATATACCAACACAAAATGACCAGTTCAGTTTTCCTGATATGTAATCATTCAAAGACTTGAATAGTTCTGCAGCTGTGGTGTTGGTTGGCAACAAAAGTGTACATAACATATCTTCATGCACATCCTCCTGAAAAATATATCGCACAAAAACAAGCATTGTTGCCTTGTTGTCAACATCGGTAGACTTGCCAACCTGGATTGTGTACCGTGGTGACTCATTAATCCTCTCTAACAATTGTGCCTCAATATCCTCTGCTATTTCATCAATGCGTCTAGTTATGGTGCTAGCCGAAAGAGGAACATGTGCCACCTTTTGAACTGCAGCCTCTCTTAAAATTTCACAACAAATATCCTTAGCACCAGGCAGGATCAACTCTTCACCAACAGTAAAGGGCTTCTTAGCTTTAGCAATGTGGTTAGCCACTAAGAATGATGCTCTCTGTGCAGACACATTTGATGAAGTGGTGACCTTCAATAATTGCTTCTGTTCTTCATGCTCACATTTCATTCTTTTGCAAAACTCCAAAGGCTTGTCTTTTAACGCAGGGTGCTTGGTCTCCATGTGGCGAAGCAGTTTTGAAGGTTTCATGGCTTTGTTGGATAACTGGTCACCACATATTATACAAAGCGGGCCTGGAGAATGTGAATCACCTGTTGCAATGAACCTGTAATTTAAGTAGGACTCTTGGTATTTTCTTTTAAATGCAGCTTTCTTTTTGCTGGCAGTCTTAAGAGTCTTCTGCTATCTCATCATTGGGTCTTTCCCCCTTTTCAAAGAAGCTCTCCAGCGGCATTTGTTTTTTACTCATCTTGGCTAGGGTTAGCTTGTGTGCTTACCAAAACTATGACTGAGACAAGTGTGTAGTGCAGGGAAGAGGCGTGGATGGAAGTGGTAAATAAAATAATGGGCGGGCCACGCACGGACTAAAGTTTCTGACTTAAAGTCTGCCACCAGATGCAGCTGTACAATTGAAGTACATCAACTCATTTGCCACTATAAACCTGCCACTAGTGCAGCTTGTCACTTGCCACTCACTAATAGAGGTTTGATATGAGACTGCAAGCAATTGATTTATTATGGTGTCTGTGCAGTCACACCTCTCTGCTAATGATAACCTGTATTTGCAGCCGCTCCCCAGCGCTAGCATCACCATGTCAGCTCCACCTCAGATCATCAGGCATTAGAGTCTCATAAGGAGTATGCAACCTAGATCCCTCGCACATGCAGTTCACAGTAGGGTTCGGGCTCCTATGAGAATCTAATGCCACCGCTGATCTGACAGGACACGAAGCTCAGGCAGTTATGTGAGCGATGGGGAGTGACTGTAAATACAGATGAAGCTTCAATCGCTCGCCTCCTGCTGTGTGGCCCGGTACCAGTCTGTGGCCTGGGGGTTGGGGACCCCTGCCTTAAAGAACTAAAAATAGAGTTACCATATGATCCTGCAATCCCACTCCTGGGCATATATTCAGAGAAAACTATAATTTGAAAACATACATGCACCCCCATGTTCATTGCAGCATTTTTTACAATAGTCAAGACATGGATGTAACCTAGATGTCCATCGACAGATGAATGGATAAAGAAAATGTGGTATATATATATATATATATATATATATATATATATATATACACACACACACACACACACACACACAATGGAATATTACTCAGCCATAAAAAAGAATGAAATAATGCCATTTGCAGCAACATGGATGGTCCTAGAGATTATCATACTAAGTGAAGTAAACCAGACAAAGACAAATATCACGTGATTGTGATATTGCTTACCTGAAGAGTCTTAAAAAAAAAAAAAGGTATAACTGAACTTATCTGCAAAACAGAAAGAGACTCACAGACATAGAAAAAAACTTATGGTTACCAAAAGGGAAAGGGGAGGAAGGATAAATTAGGAGTTTGTTATTAACATGTATACACTACTGTACATAAAATAGATAACCAACAAAGATCTACTGTATAGCACAGAGAACTATACTCAATCTTTTATAATAACGTATAAGGGAAAAGAATCTGAAAAAAAAATATGTATATATATGTGTGTAATTGAATCACTGTGCTGTACAGCTGAAACTAACATGATATCTAAATCAACTATACTTCAATTAAAAAAGTATAAAAAAAGAAGAGAAAAAAAGGAAGTACATGTAAATGATGGAAAGATGCCTGCTATTTGTTGAGATAGTGGTAAAGAGGCTAAAGATAGTGTTTCAAAGGACATAAAAATATGAGACCACTAGATAGCAACAAAGAAGAAATAGGGTTTGGTGCTTTAAAAATACATTTCAGAAAGAGGAAAACCGTTTGGAAGAATGAAGCAGGTCTGATTCAACAGTAGTTTTTGAAAATTTCAATTAATTTTCACTAATTTATTCATCTGCATAGATTTTTCCCAGCATCTTTATGGAAATAATTTTTATAAGATGAACTAAAACAGACTTGTTTCAAGATAATAAGTTCCGTAAAAATACCCAATCAATTTCCAAATTTTAAAGTTCTGTACCTTTTAAAATTACAATACAATCTACACCATGGTCCAATAGATGATGTATTATGATGAGCTGAAAACCCTCCTTAAGACACTCCTGCAACTGCTGCACATGCATTCAGCACCCCCATTTCAAATATATTCTACAAATCACATGTATTATTCAAGACCTGTGTGATATACCCACCTCTTCCACAAAGAAATTCTGGCTGATATTACCTTCCCCTTTCCTGAGATTTCACAGGAAAATCTTTGCTACTCTTTTATGGTATTTATCACTTTTTACTATGCACTGTAGGCTTTTACATATTTGTCTGATCCTTTCTAATATGCCTTAAGACCTCTAAATATATGAAACATACAGAAATTTAAAATTTCATGTGCATTTATTTGATACTATTAGTACATTCAAAAGAAAATGGTAACATTTGTAAACTGTGTTGTGTAACATGAAGGATAAAAGAGATGAAAATGGAACACATGAAAGAACTACTAAAATTAAAAAGGGTAACACTACAAATTAAGTTGTCCTTCATATTTGCTGTTATAAGCATTTTTATGCATGTCTCCTGAAGCATGTGCATAGGTTTCCCCAGATGATTTAAGTAGAAATGGAATTGCTGGGGACATGCTTTAAGTAACTACAATTTTTAGAGTTGTTATGTCAATTTAATATTCCCACTAGCAGGTGTATAAAAGTTAACCCATAACCTCTCCAATATGTATTATTATCAGACTTAAGTTTTGACCAATGTGGTAGATATATAATGTTGTCTTGTTGTGATTTAAATTTACATTTCTATGATTACCAATGTAGTTAAACATTTTTTCATGTGAATACTTACCCTAGTCCTCTTTGTAAGATGTCTGTTCATATTCCTTACCTGTTTTTCTTTTCTCTTGTTTTTCACATCTTTATTGGAGTATAATTGCTTTACGATGGTGTGTTAGTTTCTGCTTTATAACAAAGTGAATCAGCTACACATATACATATATCCCCATATCTCTTCCCTCTTGCGTCTCCCTCCCTCCCACCCCTCTGGGTGGTCACAAGGCATGGAGCTGATCTCCCTGTGCTATGCGGCTGCTTCCCACTAGCTATCTATTTTACATTTGGTAGTGTACATATGTCCATGCCACTCTCTCACTTTGTCCCAGCTTCCCCTTCCCCCTCCGCCTATCCTCAAGTCCATTCTCTAGTAGGTCTGCGTCTTTATTCCCGTCTTGCCCCTAGGTTCTTCATGACCTTTTTTTTTTAGATTCCGTATATATGTGTTAGCATATGGTATTTGTTTTTCTCTTTCTGACTTACTTCACTCTGTATGACAGACTCTAGGTCCATCCACCTCACTACAAATAACTCAGTTTCGTTTCTTTTTATGGCTGAGTAATATTCCATTGTATATGTGTGCCACATCTTCTTTATCCATTCATCTGTTGATGGACACTTAGGTTGCTTCCATGTCCTGGCTATTGTAAACAGAGCTGCAATGAACATTGTGGTACATGACTTACCTGTTTTTCTATTTGGCTGTCTTTTATTTATTTACTGAGGTATTATAATTTAATAGTAAGCTCTGTGTACTGGACTAATGAGTCATATATGCTGCAAATAACTTCTGTCAGCATGTGGGTTATGTTTTCATTCTCTTTAATGTGTGTTTTAATTAAAATTGGTTTTTCATTTAAATTAGTTTGAATAATTGTCTTTGTGTTTATGATTAGGGCTTTGGCAGTCTTAAACACTTCCCTAGACACTTATTTTAAAGATGTGTTATACATATTTTTAATGATTTTTTAAAAATTTATTTTATTTTTATTTATTTTTGGCGGTGTTGGGTCTTTGTTGCTGAGCGCGGGCTTTCTCTAGTTGCGGCGAGCGGGGGCTGCTCTTCGTTGCAGTGCACGGGCTTCTCATTGTGGTGGCTTCTCTTGCTGCGAAGCAGGGGCTCTAGGCACGCAGGCTTCAGTAATTGCAGCATTCAGGCTCAGTAGTTGTGGCTCGTGGGCTTTAGAGCACAGGCTCAGTAGTTGTGGCACACAGGCTTAGCTGCTCTGCAGGATGTGGGATCTTCCTGGACCAGGGCTTGAACCCGTGTCCCTGCAATGACAGACAAATTCTTAACCACTGCACCACCAGGGAAGCCCACATTTTTGTTTTTAATTTGCCTTTTATTTGTAATTGCTTAATCCATTGAAAGTGGATTTTTCTGTACAGTGTGAGGTAGATCTACACTTTCATTTTTCCCTATGGATATCCAATTGTCTCAGAGAATATATTGATTAGCCTCTTTTCCCAGTGATCTGCATTACCATCTTAATCATAAACAAATATTCTGGGTTTGTTTCTGGGTTATTAGTTCCATTGGTTAATTATCCTTGGGTCAATACTAAATGATCTTAATTACTTTTAGTCTATAATTCCTAATAACAGATAGAAATGGTCCCTCTTCATCTCCAGCCAAGCATTGTTTTTCTCAGAACTATTCATTTATTCTTGGCTCTTTTTTCATGCACATTTTAAGATTCATTGTTAAGATTCTTTTTAAAAAAATCTGTTGAGTTTGAGGGATTTTTTTAAAAATCACAATGAATAAATAAATCATGTGAAATAAAATTCATAAATATTGTATGTCACTTATGATTTAGCCCTTTGTTGCTGATTTTAATTATACTTTAATTTTTCTAATAAGGATATACACAGTTTTTATATATTAAAAGCTTTATCTTAACTTTTGATATTATTATAAATATTGTCATTTTAAATTATAATTTTAATTGTTTGGGGTAGTAATTAAAAAGACAATTTGTTTATTAATCTTTAGATTATTTAGCTTGTTTGTACAATTATATAATCAGAAAATACTGGCCTTTCTGGTTCTTCCTTACTAGTCCTTGTGGATTTTATTCTTGTATAGGGGTTGGCTAGTTCCCAGAGTACAATCTCAAATACAAATCTTGCTTCTAATTTCAAAGGGAACACTTCTACTATTCCACTTTTAAGAATGGTATTTGTTATGGATTTGTTGTAAAGGTACCCTTTATTGCGTTCGCAAATTTTATTTCTCATTTCTCAAATGCTTTCTGGGATGAATTTTAGCAAATAATTTTTCTCCATCATTTTGAAATTATTACATTACTTTTCATTTATCCATTGAAGAACCAGATGAAATTTATAAAACGTTCTTATACTAAGCCACTTTCCCATTACTGAAATAAACCCAAATTGATTATGTCACTCTATAGGTATAGATATATAGATATATATGTAAACCACAGCTAGATGTGTTTTGTTACTATTGCATTAGTATTTTTAAACTATCCTTATGGACTATAATTTTCCTTTCTCATCATATCCTCATGTGGTGGTGATATCAAGATTATTTTACCACATGAAAGAGATATAGGAAGTATTCCTCTTCTAATAACATGCTGAATAATCTTTCTTTAGTGGAATATTTTGACCTTGAAAATTCACAGGAATATACCTTAGAAACTGTTTTAGCCTGGGGTGTTCTTTCAGAGAAGATTTTAAACTGCTGATTTTTCTATTTAATTGTTCTAAGAATAATCAGACTTGTATTTCTGCTTGAGTAAGTATGGCTAATTTTTTCTAGGAACCTAACAATTTAGGTTAAGTATTCAAATATATAGACATAAGATTATTTATAGCATTCTTTACTATAGCTTTAACCTCTGCTATAATTTAATTTCAATGTCTTTTCTAATATTATTTATTTTAGCCTGGTATTTTTATAATTGAACTTTATATTTCAATTATATTTTTCTTATACTCATAAGTTAACCTCTATTAGTCTCTAGACAAATGAATAATTGATTCCTAATTGATTTCTAATTGAATTGTTATTTGATCATAGAAAACCATCTGCATAATACCGAGTCTTTAAAAATTGTAGAGCCTTGTCGTATAGTCTTGTAAGTCTTTGGTTAAAATGTTCCACATGGCCTTTTTTTTTTTTTTTTTTGACGTGATGATCCATTTATTTATTTATTTATTTACTTATGGTTGTGTTGGGTCTTCGTTTCTGTGCGAGGGCTTTCTCTAGTTGCAACGAGCGGGGGCTACTCTTCATCGCGGTGTGCGGGCCTCTCGCTATCGTGGCCTCTCGTTGCGGAGCACAGGCTCCAGACGCGCAGGCTCAGCAATTGTGGCTCACGGGCCTAGTTGCTCCGCGGCATGTGGGATCTTCCCAGACCAGGGCTCGAACCCGTGTCCCCTGCATTGGCAGGCAGACTCTCAACCACTGCGCCCCCCACATGGCCTTTTGAATCATAGATTTTCTTTAATTTTGAAGTGCCAGAATCTATATATTCTAAAAATTATATTTCGTATCTTCATTTATCAATTTTTTGTCTTTAATTGTTTAAAGAAATTATAAACATGTTTTTAAATCTCCCTTTAAAATGCTGGATATGTAAAGTCATCTTGTAATATGACAGTATTTATTCCATGGTTTTCGAAGCAATTTCATTAGGTACAAATAATTTTAGAAGGTAAATTAAAATTTTATTACTATGTAATGAATCTTTCTATCCTCTAATAATATTTCGTGTTTTAAAATCCCATTTTGTCCAATATTTATGCACTTACACTGACTTTGTTTTCTATCCTATACATCTTGTATATATTTGTTTATTTTTTTTTAACTTATGGACTTTATTATTTTTAGAATAGTTATAGGTTTTCAGAAAAAATTGAGTACAAAGTACAGAGTTTTCAAACACTCCTTCACCCCTTCTCTCCACATAGTTTTCCCTATTGTTAACATCTTGCATTAGAGCTGTACATTTGTTACAACTGGTAAGCCAATATTGATACATTATTCTTAACTAAAGCCTATAGTTTACATTTGGATTGTACATTCTAGGAGTTTTGAAAAATATATAATGGAATGCGTCCACCATTACAATATCATAAAATATAGTTTTACTCCCCTAAAAATCACCTGTGCCCCACCTATTCATCCTTCCCTCTCTCTACACCCCTGCTAACCACTAATTTTTTACTGCCTCTATAGTTTTACCTTTTCCAGAATGTCATAGTTGGAATCATACAGTATGCAGCATTTTCAGATTGGCTGCTTTCACTTAGCAATATGCATTTAATGTTCTTCTATGTCTTTTTGTGGCTTGATAGCTCATTTAAAGAAAAAGATTATTGGAGTATAGTTGATTTACAATGTTGTGTTAGTTTCAGGTGTACAGTAAAGTAAATCAGTTATACATATACATATATCCATGTACATATATCCACTCTTTTTTAGATTCTTTTTCCGTATAGGTCATTGCAGAGTACTGAGTAGAGTTCCCTGTGCTATACAGTAGGTCCTTATTGGTTATATATTTTATATATAGTGGTGTGTATATGTCAATCCCAATCTTCCAGTTTATCCCTCCTCCCATCCCCTCTGGTAACTGTAAGTTTGTTTTCTACATCTGTGACTCTATTTCTGTTTTGTAAATACCATTGTACCATTTTTCTAGATTTCACACATAAGCAATATCATATATTTGTCTTTCTGTCTGACTTCACTCAGTATGACAATCTCTAGGTCCATCTATGTTGCTGCAAATGGCATTATTTCATTCTTTTTTATGGCTGAGTAATATTCCAATGTATATATGTACCACATCTTCTTTACCCATTACTCTGTTGATGGACATTTAGGTTGCTTCCATGTCTTGGCTATTGTAAACAGTGCTACCATGAACATTAGGGTGCATGTATCTTTCTGAGTTATGGTTTTCTCTGCATATATGCCCAGGAGTGGGATTGCTGGATCATACGATAGCTCTATTTTTAGTTTTTTAAGGAACCTCCATACTGTTCTCCATAGTGAGGGTTCCCTTTTCTCCACATCCTCTCTAGCATTTATTGTTTGTAGATTTTTTGATGATGGCCATTCTGACCAGTGTGAGATGATACATCATGGTAGCTTTGATTTGCATTTCTCTAATAATTAGTGATGTTGAACATCTTTTCATGTGCTTTTTGGCCATCTGTATGTCTTCTTTGGAGAAATGTCTATTTAGATCTTCTGCCCATTTTTGGATTGGGTTGTTTGTAGTGTTGCATAATATTCTATTGCCTGGATGTACCACCATTTATTTATCCATTCATCTGATGAAGAACATCTTGATTATATACAAGTTTTGGCAATTGTTAATGAAGGTGCTATACATATCCATGTGCAAGTTTTTGTATGGACATAACATTTTCAAGTCATTTGTGTAAATACCAAGGAGTGTGATTGCTGGATCTTATGGTATGAGTATGTTTAGTTTTGTTAGAAGCCACCAAACTGTCTTCTGAAGTGGTTGTACCACTTTACATTTTCACCACCAGTGTATGAGATTTTGTGTGGCTCCACACACTTGCCAGTATTTGGTTTTGTCAGTGTTCTGGATTTTGGCCATTTCAGTAGGCATGTAGTTGTATCTCATTGTTGTTTTATTTTCCTCTGCAGCATTAAACATAACTAAGGGTGTTAGATAATATTTTTTGCTGTTTTCCATTGCTGGTTCTGAAATTATACATTCTCTTAGCATTATTTTAATGATTTTATTTAAATAAGTATAATGCATTTTTAAATAAAAGAATAAAGGTTCTATTATACATCCTTTTGAATAAACAAACCAAAAAGATTTCAAGACAGAGGAGAGAAGATGGCGGAAGAGTAAGACGCGGAGATCACCTTCCTTCCCACAGATACAGTAGAAATACATCTACACGTGGAACTGCTCCTACAGAACACCCACTGAGCGCTGACAGAAAACGTCCGACCTCTAAACAGGCAAGAAACTCCCCCCGTACTTGGGTAGGGCAAAAGAAAAAAGAAATAACAGAGACAAAAGAATAGGGACGGCACCTGCACCAGTGGGAGGGAGCTGTGAAGGAGGAAAGATTTCCACGCACTAGGAAGCCCCTTCGCGGGCAGAGACTGCGGGTGGCAGAGGGGGGAAGCTTCGGAGCCACGGAAGAGAGCGCAGCCACAGGGGTGCGGAGGGCAAAGCGGAGAGATTCCTGCACAGAGGCTCGGCAACGAGCAGCACTCACCAGCCCGAGAGGCTTGTCTGCTCCCCCGCCGGGGCGGGCGGGGCTGGGAACTGAGGCTTGGGCTTCAGTCGGATCGCAGGGAGAGGACTGGGGTTGTCGGCGTGAACACAGCCTGAAGGGGTTAGCGCACCACAACTGGCTGGTAGGGAGTCCAGGAAAAAGTCTGCAGTTGCCGAAGAGGCAAGAGACTTTTTCTTGCCTCTTTGTTTCACAGCGCCGCCTAAACAAGCTCCACAGACTGGCGCGAGCCGCAGCGATCAGCGCGGGCCCTAGAGACGGGCGTGAGACGCTGGGGCTGCTGCTGCCGCCTCCAAAAAGCCTGTGTGTGAGCACAGGTCACTCTCAACACCGCCCCTCCCGGGAGCCTGTGCAGCCCGCCACCGCCAGGCTCCCGTGATCCGGGGACAAGTTCCCCGGGAGAACACACGGCGCACCTCAGGCTGCTGCAACGTCACGCCGGCCTCTGACGCCGCAGGCTCGCCCCGCCTCCTCTGTACCCCTCCCTCCCCCCTGCCTGAGTGAGCCAGAGCCCCCGAAGCAGCTGCTCCTTTAACCCCGTCCTGTCTGGGCGGGGAACAGACGCCCTCAGGCGACCTACACGCAGAGGCGGGTCCAAATCCAAAGCTGATCCCCAGGAGCTGTGTGAACAGAGAAGAGAAGGGGAAATCTCTCCCAGCAGCCTCAGAAGCAGCGGATTAAAACTCCACAAACAACTTGATGTGCCTGCATCTGTTGAATACCTGAATAGACAACGAATCATCCCAAATTCAGGAGGTGGACTTTGGGAGCAGGATATATTAATTTTTCCCCTTTTCGTTTTTTTGTGAGTGTATATGTATATGCTTCTGGGTGAGATTTTGTCTGTATAGCTTTGCTTTACAATAGCTTTATTTTACTTCACTATATTATAGCCTCTTTCTTTCTTTCTTTCTATTTTTTCTCCCTTTTACTCTGAGCCGTGTGGACGAAAGGCTCTTGGTGCTCCAGCCAGGCATCAGGGCCGTGCCTCTGAGGTGGGAGAGCCAACTTCAGGACACTGGTCCACAAGAGACCTCCCAGCTCCACGTAATACCAAACGGCAAAAATCTCTCAGAGATCTCCATCTCAACATCAAGACCCAGCTTCACTCAACGACCAGCAAGCTACAGTGCTGGACACCCTATGCCAAACAACAAGCAAGACAGGAACACAGCCCCATCCATTAGCAGAGAGGCTGCCTAAAATCATAATAAGGCCACAGACACCCCAAAATACACCACCAGACGTGGACGTGCCCACCAGAAAGACAAGATCCAGCCTCATCCACCAGAACTCAGGCACTAGTTCCCTCCACCAGGAAGCCTACACGACCCACTGAACCAACCTTAGCCACTGGGGACAGATACCAAAAACAACGGGAACTACGAACCTGCAGCCTGTGAAAAGGAGACCCCAAACACAGTAAGATAAGCAAAATGAGACGACAGAAAAACACACAGCAGATGAACGAGCAGGGCCAAAACACGCCAGATTTAACAAATGAAGAGGAAATAGGTAGTCTACCTGAAAAAGAATTGAGAATAATGATAGTAAGGATGATCCAAAATCTTGGAAATAGAATAGACAAAATGCAAGAAACATTTAACAAGGACGTAGAAGAACTAAAGAGGAACCAAGCAATGATGAAAAACACAATAAATGAAATTAAAAATACTCTAGATGGGATCAATAGCAGAATAACTGAGGCAGAAGAAAGGATAAGTGACCTGGAAGATAAAATGGTGGAAATAACTACTGCAGAGCAGGATAAAGAAAAAAGAATGAAAAGAACTGAGGACAGTCTCAGAGACCTCTGGGACAACATTAGACGCACCAACATTCGAATTATAGGGGTCCCAGAAGAAGAAGAGAAAAAGAAAGGGACTGAGAAAATATTTGAAGAGATTATAGTTGAAAACTTCCCTAACATGGGAAAGGAAATAGTTAATCAAGTCCTGGAAGCACAGAGAGTCCCATACAGGATAAACCCAAGGAGAAACACGCCAAGACACATATTAATCAAACTGACAAAAATTAAATATAAGGAAAACATATTAAAGGCAGCAAGGGAAAAACAGCAAATAACACACAAGGGAATCCCCATAAGGTTAACATCTGATCTTTCAGCAGAAACTCTGCAAGCCAGAAGGGAGTGGCAGGATATACTTAAAGTGATGAAGGAGAAAAACCTACAACCAAGATTACTCTACCCAGCAAGGATCTCATTCAGATGTGATGGAGAAATTAAAACCTTTACAGACAAGCAAAAGCTGAGAGAGTTCAGCACCACCAAACCAGCTTTACAACAAATGCTAAGGGAACTTCTCTAGGCAAGAAACACAAGAGAAGGAAAACACCTACAATAACAAACCCAAAACATTTAAGAAAATGGGAATAGGAACATACATATCGATAATTACCTTGAATGTAAATGGGTTAAATGCTCCCACCAAAAGACACAGGCTGGCTGAATGGATACAAAAACAAGACCCATATATATGCTGTCTACAAGAGACCCACTTCAGACCTAGAGATACATATAGACTGAAAGTGAGGGGATGGAAAAAGTTATTCCATGCAAATGGAAATCAAAAGAAAGCTGGAGTAGCAATTCTCATATCAGACAAAATAGACTTTAAAATAAAGACTATTACAAGAGACAAAGAAGGACACTATATAATGATCAAGGGATCGATCCAAGAGGAAGGTATAAAAATTGTAAATATTTATGCACCCAACATAGGAGCACCTCAATACATAAGGCAAATACTAACAGCCATAAAAGGGGAAATCGACAGTAACACAATCATAGTAGGGGACTTTAACACCCCACTTTCACCAATGGACAGATCATCCAAAATGAAAATAAATAAGGAAACACAAGCTTTAAATGATACATTAAACAAGATGGACTTAATTGATATTTATAGGACATTCCACCCAAAAACAACAGAATACACATTTTTCTCAAGTGCTCATGGAACATTCTCCAGGATAGGTCATATCTTGGGTCACAAATCAAGCCTTGGTAAATTTAAGAAAATTGAAATCGTATCAAGTATCTTTTCTGACCACAACGCTATGAGACTAGATATCAATTACAGGAAAAGATCTGTAAAAAATACAAACACATGGAGGCTACACAATACACTGCTTAATAACGAAGTGATCACTGAAGAAATCAAAGGGGAAATCACAAAATACCTAGAAACAAATGACAATGGAGATACGACGACCCAAAACCTATGGGACGCAGCAAAAGCAGTGCTAAGAGGGAAGTTTATAGCAATACAAGCCTACCTCAAGAAACAGGAAACATCTCGAATAAACAACCTAACCTTGCACCTAAAGGAGTTAGAGAAAGAAGAACAAAAAAACCCCAAAGCCAGCAGAAGGAAAGAAATTATAAAGATCAGGTCAGAAATAAATGAAAAAGAAATGAAGGAAACAATAGCAAAAATCAATGAAACTAAAAGCTGGTTCTTTGAGAAGATAAACAAAATTGATAAACCATTAGCCAGACTCATGAAGAGAAAAAGGGAGAAGACTCAAATCAATAGAATTAGAAATGAAAAAGGAGAAGTAACCACTGACACTGCAGAAATACAAAAGATCATGAGAGATTACTACAAGCAACTCTATGCCAATAAAATGGACAACCTGGAAGAAATGGACAGATACTTAGAAATGCACAAACTGCCGTGACTGAACCAGGAAGAAATAGAAAATATGAACAGACCAATCACAAGCACTGAAATTGAAACTGTGATTAAAAACCTTCCAACAAACAAAAGCCCAGGACCAGATGGCTTCACAGGTGAATTCTATCAAACATTTAGAAACGAGCTAACACCTATCCTTCTCAAACTCTTCCAAAATATTGCAGAGGGAGGAACACTCCCCAACTCATTCTACGAGGCCACCATCACCCTGATACCAAAACCAGACAAAGATGTCACAAAGAAAGAAAACTACAGGCCAATATCACTGATGAACATAGATGCAAAAATCCTCAACAAAATACTAGCAAACAGAATCCAACAGCACATTAAAAGGATCATACACCATGATCAAGTGGGGTTTATCCCAGGAATGCAAGGATTCTTCAATATACGCAAATCAATCAATGTGATACACCATATTAACAAATTGAAGGAGAAAAACCATATGATCATCTCAATAGATGCAGAGAAAGCTTTCGACAAAATTCAACACCCATTTATGATAAAAGCCCTGCAGAAAGTAGGCATAGAGGGAACTTTCCTCAACATAATAAAAGCCATATATGACAAACCCACAGCCAACATTGTCCTCAATGGTGAAAAACTGAAACCATTTCCACTAAGATCAGGAACAAGACAAGGTTGCCCACTCTCACCACTATTATTCAACATAGTTTTGGAAGTGTTAGCCACAGAAATCAGAGAAGACAAAGAAATAAAAGGAATCCAAATCGGAAAAGAAGAAGTAAAGCTGTCACTATTTGAAGATGACATGATACTATACATAGAGAATCCTAAAGATGCTACCAGAAAACTCGTAGAGCTAATCAATGAATTTGGTAAAGTAGCAGGATACAAAATTAATGCACAGAAATCTCTTGCATTTCTATACACTAATGATGAAAAATCTGAAAGTGAAATTAAGAAAACACTCCCGTTTACCATTGCAACAAAAAGAATAAAATATCTAGGAATAAACCTACCTAAGGAGACAAAAGACCTGTATGCAGAAAATTATAAGACACTGATGAAAGAAATTAAAGATGATACAAAT
The DNA here is from genome assembly GCF_028021215.1 of Eschrichtius robustus. Taxonomy (NCBI): domain Eukaryota; kingdom Metazoa; phylum Chordata; class Mammalia; order Artiodactyla; family Eschrichtiidae; genus Eschrichtius; species Eschrichtius robustus. The sequence goes on from NC_090829.1 coordinate 44,862,502, forward strand.
AGATGGAGAGATATACCATGTTCCTGGATTGGAAGAATCAACATTGTGAAAATGACTCTACTACCCAAAGCAATCTACAGATTCAATGCAATCCCTATCAAACTACCACTGGCATTTTTCACAGAACTAGAACAAAAAATTTCACAATTTGTATGGAAACACAAAAGACCCCGAATAGCCAAAGCAATCTTGAGAACGAAAAATGGAGCTGGGGGAATCAGGCTCCCTGACTTCAGACTATATTACAAAGCTTCAGTAATCAAGACAGTTTGGTACTGGCACAAAAACAGAAATATAGATCAATGGAACAGGATAGAAAGCCCAGAGATAAACCCACACACATATGGTCACCTTATCTTTGATAAAGGAGGCAAGCATATACAGTGGAGAAAAGACAGCCTCTTCAATAAGTGATGCTGGGGAAATTGGACAGATACATGTAAAAGTATGAAATTAGAACACTCCCTGACACCATACACAAAAATAAACTCAAAATGGATTAAAGACCTAAATGTAAGGCCAGACACTATCAAACTCTTAGAGGAAAACATAGGCAGAACACTCTATGACATACATCACAGCAAGATTCTTTTTGACCCAGCTCCCAGAGAAATGGAAATAAGAACACAAATAAACAAATGGGACCTAATGAAACTTAAAAGCTTTTGCACAGCAAAGGAAACCATAAACAAGACCAAAAGACAACCATCAGAATGGGAGAAAATATTTGCAAATGAAGCAACTGACAAAGGATTAATCTCCAAGATTTACAAGCAGCTCATGCAGCTCAATAACAAAAAAACGAACAACCCAATCCGAAAATGGGCAGAAGACCTAAATAGACATTTCTCCAAAGAAGATATACAGATTGCCAACAGACACATGAAAGAATGCTCAACATCATTAATCATTAGAGAAATGCAAATCAAAACTACAATGAGATATCACCTCACACCGGTCAGAATGGCCATCATCAAAAAATCTAGAAACAATAAATGCTGGAGAGGGTGTGGAGGAAAGGGAACACTCTTGCACTGTTGGTGGGAATGTAAATTGATACAGCCACTATGGAGAAGAGTATGGAGGTTCCTTAAAAAACTACAAATAGAACTACCATACGACCCAGCAATCCCACTACTGGGCATATACCCTGAGAAAACCATAGTTCAAAAAGAGTCATGTACCAAAATGTTCATTGCAGCTCTATTTACAATAGCCAGGACATGGAAGCAACCTAAATGTCCATCGACAGATGAATGGATAAAGAAGATGTGGCACATATATACAATGGAATATTACTCAGCCATAAAAAGAAATGAAATGGAGGTATTTGTAATGAGGTGGATGGAGTTAGAGTCTGTCATACAGAGTGAAGTAAGTCAGAAAGAGAAAAACAAATACAGTATGCTAACACATATATACGGAATCTAAGGGAAAAAAAAAAAAAAGCCATGAAGAACCTAGTGGCAAGACGGGAATAAAGACACAGACCTACTAGAGAATGGACTTGAGGATATGGGGAGGGGGTGGGGTGAGATGTGACAGGGTAAGAGAGTGTCATGGACATATATACACTACCAAATGTAAAATAGATAGCTAGTGGGAAGCAGCCGCATAGCACAGGGAGATCAGCTCGGTGCTTTGTGACCACCTAGAGGGGTGGGATGGGGAGGGTGGGAGGGAGGGAGATGCAAGAGGGAAGAGATATGGGAACATATTGTATGTGTATAACTGATTCACTTTGTTATAAAGCAGAAGCTAACACACCATTGTAAGGCAATTATACTTCAATAAAGATGTATAAAAAAAAAAAAGATTTCAAGACAGATGTATTCTAATCCAGTAACTCTCATTTAAATGTAACTAAGTAAATAATATTTTAAATATTAGTTTGAAATATAAGAAAAATACAGAAGAGTGCATAATTCATAAGTGCATAACTTGGTGAATTACAACAATGTAAATATACCATTTTAGCCATCAAACAGATCAAGAAATAGAACATTACCAACATCTCAGAAACCCCTCTAATACCTCATTCTCTGTCATTGCATTTCCCTTTCTCCACAAAAGTAATGATTATATTACTTATAATACCAAAGTTACTTTGCCTGTTTTTGAAACTTGTATGAATCAAATCAAATATGCATATTTTGCATGGTTATTTTTCTGCATAATTATAGTTACACATGTATAGTTTTAGTAAACATCTCTACAGTTCCCTGCTACTGTTGGTTATGTACCTGGTAGTGGAATTGTGTCACAGGATCTGCTATGTCTACAAATAGTACATCACGCCAAAGGGTTTTTCCAAAATGTTTGCATTTTTGTGCACTCCCACTAGAAATCTATGAGAGTGTTATTTGTCCAACATCCTTTTAAAACTTATTGTCTGTCTTTTAATTTTAAGAAATCTGGTGGGATGTGGTAACATCTCATTGTGGTTTTAATTTGCATTTTACTGATGCTATCGAGGTTGAACAAAATTTTATTATCTTATTGGCCACTTGTGTCTCTTATATTGTGAAGTGCCTATTTAAAGCCCCAACCCCCAATGTTTCTACTGGATAGTAGGTCTTTACCTATTAATTGGTCAACATTTTTATATTTACAGATATATGTTCTATATTGTATTTATAAAAAATACATTCACCCACATTGTGGCTTGCATTTTTGCTTTCTTTGTGTCATTTTTTTTCTTTTTTGTGTGTTTTAAAAAAGGTAGTCCTAAAATTTTTCAAATAAATTACCAGCATTTTTCTTTATAATTAGTATTTTTTGTTCTGTTAAAAAAATTAACCTATCCCAGTATCATGAAGACATTCTCATATGTCATATTCCAGAGGCTTTAATATTTTACATGCTATATATAAATTTACAATTCATTTGATTTTGCTTATGTATGGTGTGTAATCAGCTTTAAGTTATATGTTTTTTTTTCCCCATAGGGAATCCAAGTGACTGAGCACCATCTATTGAAAATATAGTCCTTTACTCTCTACTGTTTGTACCCCATTGGCATAAGTCATGTGTCATACATTTAGGGTTGATTCCTGAACTTTTAATTTAATTACTGTGACCTACCTTTCTGTTTTTGTGCTAATGCTACACTACATGAATTACTATAACTTCATAATGTCTCCATATTCAATAGTGTAATCATTCAGCTTTATTTATTTTCCTTAAATTTGTTTTGACTACTCTCACTCTTTTAGATTGTTATACAGACTTTAGAATCAGAAGATCAATAACTAGGGAAAAAAACTGTGGATAACTTACAGAAAACTGACTTCTTTTTAATCCAAAATTGAGTCTTCCAATTCACCAAAATGGTAACCCTCTTTATTCAGGTTTTTCTACCATGTATCTCTAATATTTAGAGTGTTTCTGTATAGACTTTATGCATATTTTGCATGGTTATTTTTATGCATAATTATAGTTATGTATATATAGTTTTATTATGCACATATGTTACAAACGTATGTTATAGCTATGCATAGTTATATAATGCTTAGTTACTTTTAGAGCTATTATAATTTAAATTATTCTAATGTCATATTCAAAATGTTTGATGTTGTTATATAGAAATAAGATATTATTTTCATACTGATTCTATCTAGTGGTCTTAGCAAATTCACTTAATAATTCTAGTGGAGAGTCAGAAACATTTTTTACATGTTTTTATTCAGTAATAGCTTGAAGTCATGTGAGTAGCTGTATGTATAACTAATTTTGAAGCATCTACTAGAAGAGACATGTGGCTTAGTTTAAATTTGTGCACTAGGGTAAATGTTGTGATAAATTCAGCTACCATGTATTTTACATTTATTGAGTTAATTACTTACTCTAATTTAATTTATTAAGTCCTCACAACAGTCTTATGAAGACATGGCAAGGATGCTAGAATGATCAGACAAGGAATTTAAAATAATTATGGTTAATATACTAAGAGCTCTAGTGAATAAAGTAGAAATCATGTAATAGCAGTAGGGCAATGTAAGCAAAGAGATGGAAATCCTAGGAAACAATCAAAAAGAAATCCTAGAGTTAAAAAATGCTGCAACAGAAATGAAGAATGCCTTTAATGGATACAGCTGAGGAAATAATCTCTGAGGTAGACGATGTATCAATAGAAGCCTTAAAAATTGAAAAGCAAAGCAAGGGAACAGAGACTGAAAAAATCAAACAGAATACCCAGGAACTGTGAAACAACTATGGAAGGTGTAACATACATATAGCGGAAATACCAGAAGGAGAGGAAAGAGAGAATGGAACAGGAGAAATATTTGAAACAGTAAAGACTGAGAATTTCCCCAACTTAATGTGAGACACCAAACCAAACAAAGCTAAGAATTATATCTGACTTCTCCTCAGAAACCATGCAAGCAAAAAGAGAGTGAAATGAAATACTTCAATTGTTGAGAGAAAACAATCTACAAACCTAGAATTCTGTACCCTACAACATTATCCTTCAAAAGTAAAAGAGAAATAAAGACTTCCTTAGACAAAGAAAATTGAGGGAATTTGTTGCCAATAGACCTGACTAGCAAGAAATGCTTGTTTCAAAATGTTAATAACAACAATGTGTTCAATTGTATAAATATATATATTTTAAAGTACTCACACTACCCATGAAGTCGCATAGTGTTATTGCAGAGTGGAGTTGGATTAGTTGTAAATGCCTATTGCAAGCTCTAGGGAAAACACTGAAAAAAGTAAAAGAAAAAAAAAGTGTAATTGATATGTTAAGAAAGGAGAGAAAACAGAATCATATAAAATGCTCAATTACAAACTGAAGCAGCAGGAAAGGAGCAGGAGAAAAAATAGAAACAAAGAAAAAGAGCAACAAATAGAAAACAGTAAAGAATGTGGTAGATATTAATCCAACTTTATCAATAATCATTTTCAACATCATTGGTCTAAATGTACCAATTAGAACACAGAGATTGTCAGAGTGGATCAAAAACACAACCCAACTATATGTTGTTTACAAGAAATCCATTTTAAATATGAAGACACATACAGATTAAATGTAAACTGATAGAGAGAAAAATATGCCATGCTAATACTAATAAAAAGAAAGCAGGAGTAGCTATATAAATTGCAGAATGAGCAGACTTCAAAGAAAGGAAAGTTGTTAGGGATAAAGAAGGGCATTACATAATGATAAACAGGTCAATTATCCAAGAAGACATAACAATTCTTAACATGTATGCACTAACAATAGAACATCAAACTACATGAGGCAAAAACTGATAGGACAGCAGGGAGAAATGGATGAGTCCACTAACATAGTTGGAGATTTCAACAACCCTCTATCAGAAATGAACCAATATTCAATACACAGAACAGTAGACAGATCCAATAGACAGAACATCTGTAAGGACTTAGTTGGATTCAATAACACCATAAATAAACTGGAAATAATTGACATCTATATACTACTTCATCCCCAAATAGCAGAATACATATTCTCCCAAGCTCACATGAAACTTTCAATAAGATAGATCACATTTTTTATATAATCTTTTTCTTAAGTATAGTTGATTTAAAATATTGTGTTAGTTTCAGGTGTATAGCACAGTGATTCAGTTGGGTTTTTTTCCGATTGTATTCCATTGTAGATTATTACAAGATATTGAATATAATTCTCTGTGCTATACAGTAAATTCTTGTTCCTTAACAATTTTATGTATAGTAGTTTGTATTTGTTAATCCCACACTCCCCATTTGTCCCTCCCCCCTCTGTCTCTCCTTTGAAACCATACGTTTGTTTTCTATCTCTGTGAGTCTGTTTCAGTTTTGTATGTAGGTTCATTTGTATTATTTTTTAGATTCCACGTATAAGTGATACAGTATTTGACTTTCTCTGTCTGACTTACTTCACTAAGTATAATATTCTCTAGGTCTAATGTTGCTGTAAATGGCAAGGTTTTATTATTTTTTTGGCTGAGTTACATTCCATTGCGTGTGTGTGCCTGCGTGTATATTAAGCCAATCATCCACTGATGGGCACTTGGATTACTTCCACGTTTTGGCTATTGTAAATAGTGCTGCTATAAACATTGGGGTGTAAATATCTTTGTGAATTAGAGTTTTTATTTTTCCCAGATATATATGTCTAGGAATGGGATTGCTGGATCATATGGTAGCTCTGTTTTTAAAATTGGCAAAAGACCTTAACAGACAACTCATCAAAAAAGCAAATAAGCATATGCAAAGATTCTCCACATCTTATGTCATTAGGGAAAAGCAAATTAAAACAACTTCATTCATAAACGTCAAAATGTGGAAGCAACCAATATGTACTTCAGTAGGTGAATAAATAAATAAAAGTGGCACATCCAGACAATGGAGTATTATTCAACACTAAGAAGAAATGAGCTAATGAATCAACCATGGAAAGAATGGAGGAGACAAATTCATTTTACTAAGTGAAAGGAGCCAATCTGAAAAGGCTATGTACTCTATGATTCTGACCATATGACATTCTGAAAAAGGCAAAACAAAGGTGACAGTAAAAAGTTCAGTAGTTGCCAAAGGTAGAAAAGGGGTGAGATGAATAGGGGAAGCACAGTGGATCTTAAGGGCAGTGAAAATACTCTGTATGATACTATTATGATGGATACATGTCATTATACATTTGTCCAAACCCATAGAATGTATAACACCAAGATTGAAGCCTAAGGTAAACTATGGATTTTTTGTGATTATGATGTGTCAATGTAGGTTCATTTTGACTAACAAATATACCATTCTGGTGGTGAACGATGTTGATAATGTGGGAGGCTATGCATGTGCAAGGGCAGAGGATATGTGGGAAATCTCTGTATCTCCCTCTGAGTTTTGTTGTCAATCTAAATTTTTCTAAAGAAAGTCTTTACACACACACACACAAATAACTCAGGGAGAGTTGTAGTTATGAGCCCTTTCCCATTAATATATTAGAAGATGTTTCAAGCAACTCATTAGTGGCTGAGAAAACTTAAGCAAAGTATGTGATGGTGAGCATGAATATATTTGATTTAATTAAAGACAAAAATGAAAGTGGATAAACGTGTAGTTGAATAATGTGGAAATATATATTTTTATAAGGTAGAAATAAGAAAACTAAAAAGAGGAGAATGAAGAAGAGATAATAGGGGAAGTGGAATAAACTCAAATTATGTTTGCATAGTTAATGGAGAAAGTATAATATATCATAAAAATCAGTGATAAGTTTAAAGATACAATATACTGCAAGCCTAATAAAAACTATTAAAGATAAACACTAGAACAAATTTTGAAAATGTATTTCGTATTTATTTTTTTACCACCAAAAATTTATTTTCCATCTATCATCGATTGATCTCCTGTACCCATTTTGCCCAACACCTTCCTCTCTGGTAATTACTATTTTATTCTCTGTCTACATGTTTGTTTTTGTTTGGATTGGTTTTTTCGTTTAAAAAAATTGAAACTTTAGAACCAAAAATTCTATCAGGATTTCTAAAGTAGTGAAGGAGAAACAAGTAATTAGAGATAGAAATACAGTAAAAATGGAATAATATACACTTTAATTATAATATGCAAGAATGATGACACATCATTCCTTCCATCAGTGAATGCGAATTGTCTTAATTCACTTAGGATTCTTATAGTTTTCAACATATTTATTTTGAAAAATTTCTGACACAGAAAATATTCATGAAAAATAAAATGAACATTTCATAAAAGCTTCACCCATATTTAGGAATTTTGACCAACGGGAACATTTAAAGCTAGCTCTTGTGTATTGTGGAACTCTTTCCATCTTTTTAATCACCTACTTATTGGTACAATAAAATGCTCCATTGTGCCCTATGTATTTCCCCTGCACCAGTCTAGAATCTGCCACTATTGATGCTAGTTTTTTCATTATTAAGATATAGATTATATCATATTATGTCATTGTGTGTTGATAATGATATTTCTTATTCCAATCCAAAAATATAAGTTCTTTTCTTTTTTTTGCATTTCATACTTTTATCTTTTTTCTCCCATAGTGAAACACTTGATTCCACCAGACAGCAATATACTACTCATTTGTTCAATCTGATAGTAAGCAGGATATAGTTTCAAAATTTCTAACTACTAAAAACAAACTTACTGACTAAAGTGCAAAATATCTTTGCAGTACTTTTTCTTTTCCCCTCAAACTATATCCTGCTAGGGATATATAGTTAAAATACTATGTTAGAAAGTTACTTAATTGCCTTAATTGGTTCTTTTTTAAAACTCCGTGGTTATGTTAAAATTTTATGTGAAATTATACTTAAATATTTTTATTTTTGTGTTCAGTGAGGTTTTCTCTTTTTTCCCCCATCTTTGTTGATTGATATTTTTATATATGTAAACTATATTATAATTCCAAAGTCAAAACTGTACTAGCAGGTATACTTCAAGCAGTGTCTCTTGTCTTATCTCCTTCAAGTTAGCCCCATCTACCCGGTGGGTAATTATATTCCTTCATTTCCAATTATTCATATTATGCAAACATAAGTAAATGCATGCATTTTTTAAAACTACCACACTCCTTTTTTGTTTACTTATTTATTTAAGGAGAGCTTACTGTAGACAGTCTTTCCCCTAACAATGTATACTGGAGATCTCACTTTGGTTTACTTTTATTTTTTTTAAAAAGGCATTGTGTATCTTTGTCATTCTCTTCATTAATGTATATGAATTTCTTTTATCTACAGTTTTGCAAAAGTGTATATTGTCAACTTTTGAATTTTTGCCTAATTGGTGAGAAATAAAATTTCTGTGTCACTTTATTTTGCTTTTCACTTATGGTTGAATCTAATCTTTTTTATGTCTTAGACTCATTTAATATTATTTTTTGACCAGGTTTTTTTTTTTTTTCTTTTTCCCACATTTTAAATACTTTAAGCATATTAACCTTTTATGATCTTTTATAAATGGTGTATTCCATTTATTATCTGCCTTTTGATTCTTCATGTTTGTTGTCAGAAAACATGTTATTTTAGTCATAATTATCGTTCTTTTCCTTTAATGCATCGAAAATTTGAATCATACTTAGAAAGTCTTTCCCAAAAGTTTTTTTTCTAGTAATTATATGATTGATTTTTATATTTAGCTTCCTTATCTATCTAGATTATTTTGGCGCATAGTGTGAGATATAGATTTAATTTTAATTTTTTCCTAATTGGCTATATAATTTTTCTAAAACAATTTCTTGGAGTCCATTTTTGCTCCAGTGATTTGAGATGTCACTTTTATCAGATGCTAAATATTCATTTATATTGGGATACACATGTGAAGTTTCTATTTTATGCAGTGATTTATCTGTTACTTCAAAATTCACCATCATTTTCCCTTATTGTCTGCAGGCCAATGATCAGGTCTGAGTATAGTTTGTACTCTGTACTCTGGGAGGAAGAGAGCACATGTTGAAAGGATTGCAAGGCTTGCCTAATATAGTTCAGTAAGAACTAGTGGATATGCTTGGAATCGATCATGAGGTTTTTTTGGTTTTTGTTTTTTTGACCATTCATGGAAGGCTGAATAGGATATAAATTATTGACATGAGAACACTCTCTCATGACTAGAGTTTCAACAACCTGGCATGAACTTTTGGAGTCAATACTAATCTGTTGCTGAAAATGTTCCTTGAAGCTTGTAAACATAGAAAGCCAATATTAGATGAGGTAAAGATTCTGGTACTACCTTTGAAGAATGTTTAGGAAGGGGTCAGAAGGCCTGAGATGAAAGACTGAAGAGTTAAATGGTTTTATCCTGTGAGGCCCGAGAATCCACACTGGACCATATCCCCCAGGAGATCATAGAGCACATCTTTCTAAAGCAGTAAAAACCAACTGGTGGGACTCACTCCAGACTCTTTGAAAATCTTTCATGACTGTCTTCTGTAGGTGGAGGTTAACAGGAGATACTGCCATTGAAAACTCTTCCTAGAATTTCATAATGGCCAAGCAGCATTACTTAACCTATAGAAACAATGTGAAAGTAATTATTGTAACAAGAATCAGACTGTAATTTCAGTCAGGGGGACTTCGACTCAGAAGGATGGGTGGTGATGATTGCTATATTCATAGGTGTCTGTCTGACTTCCAAGCAATCAAATACAAAAGTAATAATTTGTCACATTGTATCTGCCTAAGTATCTACTCACTCACATTGTGTATAGTGCACACAATACACAATATAATATATTAATAAATATTATTATACTTATAATATAATATAAATTTATTTTATATTTATTCAAAGTTCATGATAGAATAGGTATGATTTATCTATATATAGTCAAATTATAAGCATTTAGTGAATAGAGGTACACATTTCTGGGATGAATGTTTTGCTGCCATCATTCACTGATTCAGTCAAAGTTTACTGATCAAGCAGAACACTGGATTCTGGAATTGTGAAACACACACACATATACACAGATAGAATCTCTTCCATATGCTCTTGTTCTGAGATGGACACATATGTAATTGTAATACATTAAAACTTAAAAATTATAAATGCAGTGTGTTTCAAGTAAAGGAAAACATAAAAGAAACATCTAAGTCTGCTGTAGAAATTTTAAGAATGGTTTTTAGAAAAAAATAGTATTTGGCTTAGTACTTAAAGGATGAGTACAAACTTTCAAGGTTAACACATGGGGAATGTCTAAGAGAGTAAGTCATGTTCAAAACTTATAAGTATTTGAGAATTTCAGTTTGTAAAGTTCAAAGTGCATAAAAACCATGTGCCTTATTTAAATGGTATTCCATGCTGATGTGTCCCAATATTGAAGCAGAACCTTTGGGAATAAGGGTCAGATAAGTGTACTTCAAAATACAACCTAAAAGAAATTTATGAACAGCCAGATTTAGAACCAGAAATCTAAGCAACAGTACCAGCAGATATAAATCAGATTAAAGAAACAGCAGGATAATGAGTGTCTCTGAATGACATTAACTGTCTTGATCAATGCTAAGAAGAGTGAAGAATATGAGCATTTTCTTTGGTTTTTCTAGTTAATTTTCAGTAGAAATTGTTTTTGAAGTTCCATTAAAGGCTAATGTCCCAGTAGCCCTATCCTTTGAATTTCTTACCACCTGTTCACAACTACTGAGAACAATTTACTGTTTATAATGTACACACACACTCTTAGATACAAAAAACTGATTTAATAGGAGCCCATGTGGAGAATTGGAATAGACACCCAGACTTCAGGGTTAATCATGATGCTTGGTGTAAAGTCTTAAGAGGAAATTACTGATTTAAAAAAATTAGATGCTAAACCTACATAACAGTTAAAAATCCATGTGATTAAACTCCAGGTGGCTCTGGACTTCGATGTATACTGTGCAAGTCCCTTCAGCTCTACACAGATGAAGTAAAATGATTGTCAGGAGTTGTGCTGAAACCTAAGGGCAAACCAGTTGATTATATATTTTGTGTTTGCTGAGGAGCAACTGATAAAATGAAGACACTAAATTGACGTAGAGTGTAACATCAGGACCAGGGTCCCATTTTAGGACACTTCTAAATCTTAACATTTCTCTCTTGTAATTGCTCTGACTTATGAGCTCCATTTTACTTAATGACACTCAATGAACTGAATTGCTTCAATGAAATGAGAAATCAGCAAGCAAATTCTGTAGAGGGTTTGATTACATCCCTTGTTGTAGCCTAGTTTCTGAATAATCTTATACCTTGATTATATAATCTTTCACGGTTTATCCACTATCAAAACAAAAGACCATTGGGGTGATATAATTCCCTACCATGTTTTGGTAACATTTATAGCTAGGATATTATAAATCCTAGCTAAAATTATAATATATTTATTTATATATAATATATTTATATATATATATAAAAGATATTTATAATATCTTTTCCCCAAATTTATTGCTTTTAAATCCTGCAAGCTGAAAAGTTTTGTACATGAATGCATATGTTTTTCTTAGTGATTATAATTCATATATTGCTTTTACTGATTATTTGGTTAAAGTATTAAGTGCTGATGACATTGCTACACTAATCTGTCCATTCAGAATAAATTTTATATTTTAAAATGATGTTTTACAGAAAGATATAAAAACTAGGTTACCAGAAATTGAAGGTTTTGTAAATACTCCATTCTCATGCTTGCATTTAAAGCTCCCATGCATGCTGAGATTTTACGTACAGGCTGAGATTTTCATGTTTAAGCAGATGATAAAAGGCAAGTCAACAACTGCACCAGTGAGTTGCTAAGCCACCAGAGAAAAGCAAACTGTCCTAAGCATAAGAACCAGTCAAGCTGTGAGCTGTGGAATCCATAAGCTATGTATAAAAATGAAGTCAGTGAATCATGATCTCATTCTGAACAGAATTTGGACACACATGTACATCTGGATGACTTGTTTGAAGCCCAAGAGTTGGTGAAAATTACACATTGCAATACAGGGATATGCATATGCATAAAGGAAAAATGAATTTTTTTTCATTAGATAAATGCACTTCCATGTGCAACCAGTCGAGTGGCAGTTCTTACTTTTATTTTTGCATATCCAGAACATCACCTTTTTATTTATAACTATTACAATCTACAAAATGTTAACACGTTTTTTTAACCTGGCTCATTTCAGAAACTGTTCAGAAATACAGCATGATAACATATTACTAAGAGAGAATCTATAAAAAATAATGGCAATAATACACTTTTGGTTAGCAACATTATTTGAGAGTTACTAGGAGCAGAAAAGACTTTTACATATTTTTGGAAAGAATCAATAAATTTTCTCTTTCTTCTCAAATTACATAACTTAAGCATGTTTTGTAAGGTATAAATTCAAACCCAGTCCAGAAAACAGGTTATCTGTGAGAACACAAATAACTACCCTATCTTGTGAAATGCAGGATGGCAAAAGGGATAGAAAACTCACAAATTTTTGAAAGAAATTAAAATAATCTTTTGCATTTTATGATCACTGGTACACAGGACATAAAAGAGGGGCTAGATTTCATTAACAGGGAGTTAAAACTCAAAGAACTCATTGGAAATTAAAGTGTCATCCAGTTTCATAAGAGGAAAACCTACCACATAGCAACAGCCTTCTCAAGTATCAGCTCCAGTCAAAAATAAAGTCTAAATGATGACACATTAAAAAAAAAAAAAAGACTGACGAACAATTATTTGTAAACCTTAATATGTTAACAATATAATTTTCTGAATAAAAAGAGATGGAACTTGCTGATTTAGGGAATGAACCAAAAGGGACTAAACTATATGTAAAAAGTTGAAATATTTATAATATATCTGCAAATAGAAATATATCTTTCATTGCACTTTGGTAACCATTACAGGGAAGAATGTTATGATAAAAAGATAAATTGATGCTTTACAAGATTAGAAGTTCTTTGATAAAAGAGAATATATCATTATCTTTTTTTACACCCAAGAGCTATCATAGATTCTTAATTGTAGTAAGCCTACAAAAATGTTAAAAATAGACTTTCTATAATTTACAAGAATTAAGGAAGTACAGACTTAGGGACAGAGAGATAATATACAAAAGAGATGACTGTACAGGACTATGTATTTTTTCAGACTAAGAAAAAAAGATCAAATAAAAGAGGCCTGGTTTAGCCACTGTGGAAAACATTATGGAAGTTGCTCAAAAAATTTAAAAAGAACTACCATAGGATCCAGGATTCTATTTCTGGATATCTATCCAAAGGAAATGAAAATAGGAGTTTGAAGAGATGTCTTCACCTCCATGTTCATTGCAACATTATTTACAAGAGCCAAGACATGGAAACAACTGAAGTGTCCATCAACGGATGAATGGATAAAGATGTTGTGGAATATATATGTGTATAGATATTCCACCATCTTATATATATATATATATGTGTGTGTGTGTGTGTGTGTGTGTGTGTGTGTGTGTGTGTATGTCTGATATAAGTTTGAGAAAGACAGATACTGTATGATATCACTTCTATGTGGAATCTAAAAAAGTTGAACTCAGAAAAACAGAGAGTAGAAGAGTGGTTACCAGGGGCTAGGATGGGAGATGGTAAGATGTTTAAGGGTGCAAACTGGGAGCTAGTAAATGAATACATCCTATAGAGATCTAAAGCACAGCATAGTGATAATAGTCAATAATACTGTATTATAAACTTCAAAGTTGCTAAAAGGCTAGATCTTAATTGTTCCCACTACAAAAAAAGAAGTGATAATTATGTGATGTGATAGAGGTATTAGCTAATGCTGGTGGTGATTATTTTGCAACATATAAATGTATAAAATCAACAAGTTGTACACCTTAAACTTGAACAATGTTATATGTCAATTATATTTCAGTTTAAAAAAAATCCTGAAACTGGTTTTCTCTGCCTCTTGTGGAGAGAAAGCTGAGCCTTGTTTAAGAAAGTAATTTACTGAGTTACTTTACGTGTTGCTATGTGGCCATGATATAGCTCTAACTACAGAAAATTAAAGAAACTAAAGATTACATAAGATTATTTATTTATCAGTTTACTTATTTATTTATTTTTAAACTATAAACATATAAGTGATTTTATACATCTGGGGTTTTGGAGAAAGGTAACACTTCCTGATGCTATAAAATGCTATGTATCTCTTAGAAAATTAGATATAACATATTGCAAATCCCTCATTTAACAGGTAAGAAAACTGAACCCTAGAAGTATGAAATTACTTACTCACAAACACATATAAAGAGAACCAATTATAGTTTATGTCTCTAGACTCTAAAACTAGTATTTTACCCTGGTACAACACAATAAACTCTAATAGAATGCAATAATTCAAATGAGGGACCATGGTTCTATGATTGTTTTAGAAATTCCATCCTACTACAAGAAAGAAATAACTTCCTATTCACTAGGAATTGAAGTGTTGGAAAATTAGAATATCTTCTGATTTTTCACAAACATTACTGAGTAGTTTATGGATGGCAAACTGCGTAAATGTCTGCTTGGTTTTCCAAAAATGAGAGAGGGGATTGAGAATCCATGAGTCAAAGGAGAAGAAAGAATACCTTACTCTATACTATTAATAAACTGCCCTAATAACTTTACTATTTTAAGATGATAGGAAGCATCCATTCCAACTACATGAAACTTGTTTTAATATGCTTCATGGCTTCCTAGAAACATAATTAATCAAAAAGTGCTGGGGGGGTGACCTTCAAGATGGCAGAGGAGTAAGACTTGGAAATCACCTTCCTCCCCACAAGTACATCAGAAATACATCTACATGTGGAACAAAGCCTACAGAACACCTACTGAATGCTGGCAGAAGACCTCAGTCTTCCCAAAAGGCAAGAAACTCCCCACCTTTGTACCTGAGTAGGGCAAAAGGAAAAAGAAAAAACAGAGACAAAAGAATAGGGACGGGACCTGCATCTCTGAGAGGGAGCTGTGAAGGATGAAAAGTTTCCACAGACTAGGAAGCCCCTTCACTGGCAGAGACAGGGGGGTGGCGGGGGGGAAGCTTCGGAGCCACAGAGGAGAGCACAGCAACAGGGGTGCAGAGGGCAAAGTGGAAAGATTCCCACACAGAGGATCAGTGCTGACCAGTACTCACCAGCCTGAGAGACTTGTCTGCTCACCTGCCAAGATGAGTGGGGGCTGGGAGCTGAGGCTCAGGCTTTGGAGGTCAGATCCCAGAGAGAAGGCTGGGATTGGCTGTGTGAACACAGTCTGAAGGGGGCTAATGCATCACAGCTAGCTGGGAGAGAGTCTGGGGAAAAATCTGGACCTGCCTAAGAGGCAGGAGACCATTGTTTTGGGGTGCACAAGGAGAGGGGATTCCTTCCCTGTCTGCCCACAGAATGCAGAGCACCGCCTAAACGAGCTCCAGAGACGTGTGCGAGCTACGGCTAGCAGCTCGGACCCCAGAGACAGGCATGAAACGCTAACGCTGCTGCTGCAGACACCAAGAATCCTATGTGCAAGCACAGGTCACTATCCACACCTCCCCTACCCGCAGCCTGTGCAGCCCGCCACTGCCAGAGTCCCATGATCCAGGGACAACTTCCCTGAGAGAACACACTGCGTGCCTCAGGCTATTGCAACATCACATGGCCTCTGCTGCCACAGGCTCGCCCCACATGCCAATTATAACTACAGTACCTTTCCCTCCCCCTGGACTGAATGAACAAGAGCCCCCTAATCAGCCGCTGCTTTAACCCCATCCTGTATGGGTGGGAACAGATGCCTGAGGGCAACCACAAGCAGAAGTGGGGCCAAAACCAAAGCTGAACCCCAGGAGCTGTGCAAATAAAGAAGAGAAAGGGAAATTTCTCCCAGCAGCCTCAGGAGCAGATGATTAAATCCCCACAACCAACTTATGTACCCTGCATCTGTGGAATAACTGAATAGACAATGAATCATCCCAGAATTGAGAAGGTGGACTTTGGGAGCAACTGTAGACTTGGGGTTTGCTGTCTGCACTGATTTGTTTCTTATTTTTATGTTTATCTTAGTATAGTTTTTAGCGCTTGTTATCATTGGTGGATTTCTTTATTGGTTTGGTTGCTCTCTTCTTTTTTGAAATTATTATTCTTTTATTTTAATACTTTTATTTATTTACTTTTTCTTTCTTTCTTTTTTTTTTTCCTCCCTTTTCTTCTGAGCCATGTGGCTGACAGGGTCTTGGTGTTCTGGCCTGGTGTCAGGCCTGAGCCTCTTAGGTGAGAGAGCTGAGTTCAGGATATTGGACCACCAGAGACCACCCAGCCCCACGTAATATCAATTGGCGACAACTCTGCCAGAGATCTCCATCTCCATGCTAAGACCCGGCTCCACCAAACGGCCAGCAAGTTCCATGCTGGATGCCCCATGCCAAACAACTAGCAAGACAGGAACACAACACCACCCATTAGCGGAGAGGCTGTCTAAAATCATACTACATTCATAAACCACAAAACACACCACCAGAGGCAGCGCTGCCACCAGAAAGACAAGATCCAGCCACACACCAGAACACAGGCACCAGTCCCCTCCATCAGGAAGCCTGCACAAGCCGTTGAACCAACCTCACCCACTGGGGGCAGACACCAAAAAGAATGGTAACTATGAACTAACAGACTGCAAAAAGGAGACACCAAACACAGTAAGTTAAGCAAGATGAGAAGGCAGGGAAATATGCAGCAGATGAAGGAACAAGGTAAAAACCCACCAGACCAAACAAATGAAGAGGAAATAGGCAGTCTACCTGAAAAAGAACTCAGAGTAATGATAGTAAAGATGATCCAAATCTTGGAAATAGAGTGGAGAAAATACAAGAAATGTTTAACAAGGACCAAGAGGAACTAAAGAGCAAACGAACAATGATGAACAATAAAATAAATGAAATTAAAAATTCTCTAGAAGGAATCAATAGCAGAATAACTCAGGCAGAAGAACGGAAAAGTGGCCTGGAATATAATAGTGGAAATAACTACCGCAGAGCAAAATAAAGAAAAAAAGAATGAAAATAATTGAGGAGAGTCTCAGAGACTTCTGGGAAAACATTAAATGCACCAACATTCGAATTATAGGGGTCCCAGAAAAAGAAGAGAAAAAGAAAGGATCTGAGAAAATATTTGAAAAGAATATAGTTGAAAACTTACCTAACTTGGGAAAGGAAATAGTCAAGTCCAGGAAGCACAGAGAGTCCCATACAGGATAAATCAAAGGAGAAACTCACCAAGACACATATTAATCAAACTACCAAAAATTAAATTACAAAGAAAAAGTATTAAAAGCAGCAAGGGAAAAGCAACAAATAATATACAAGGGAATCCCTACAAGGTTAACAGCTAATTTTTCAGCAGAAACTCTGCAAGCCAGAGGGGAGTGGCAGGACATATTTAAAGTGATGAAAGGGAAAAACCAACAACCAAGATTACTCTACCCAGCAAGGATCTCATTCATATTCGCCGGAGAAATTAAAGCTTTTACAGATGAGCAAAAGTTAAGAGAATTCAGCACCACCAAACCAGCTTTACAATAAATGCTAAAGGAACTTCTCTAGGCAGGAAACACAAGAGAAGGAAAAGACCTACAAAAACAACCCCAAAACAATTAAGAAAATGGTAATAGGAACATACATATCGATAATTACCTTAAATGGAAATGGATTACAGGCTCCAACCAAAAGACGCAGACTGGCTGAATGGATACAAAAACAAGAGCTGTATATATGCGGTCTACAAGAGATGCACTTCAGACCTAGGGACACATACGGAATGAAAGTGAGGGGGTGGAAAAAGATATTCCATGCAAATGGAAATCAAAAGAAAGCTGGAGTAGCAATGCTCTTATCAGACAAAGTACACTTTAAAATAAAGACTATTACAAGAGACAAAGAAGAGCACAACATAATGATCAAGGGATCAATCCAAGAAGAGATATAATAATTGAAAATATTTATGCACCCAACATAGGAGCATCTCAATACATAAGGCAAATGCTAACAGCCATAAAAGGGGAAATCGACAGTAACACAATAATAGTAGGGGACTTTAACAGCCCACTTTCACCAATGGACAGATCATCCAAAAAGTAAATAAATAAGGAAACAAAAGCTTTAATGACACATTAAACAAAATGGCCTTAATTGATATTTATAGGACATTCCATCCAAAAACAACAGAATACACTTTCCTCTCATGTGCTCATGAAACATTCTCCAGGATACATCACATCTTGGGTCATAAATCAAGCCCTGGTACATTCAAGAAAACTGAAATCATATCAAGTACCTTTTCTGACCACAGCACTATGAGACAAGATATCAATTACAGGAAAAAAACTGTAAAAAATACCAACACATGGAGGCTAAACAATATGCTACTAAATAACCAAGAAATGACTTAAGAAATCAAAGAGGAAATCAAAAAATACCTAGAAACAAATGACAATGTAAACACGACAACTAAAACCTATGGGCGGCAGCAAAAGCAGTTCTAAGAGGGAAGTTTATAGCAATACAATCCTACCTCAAAAAACAAGAAAAATCTCAAATAAACAACCTAAACTCACACGTAAAGCAATTAGAGAAAGAAGAACAAACAAACAAACAAAAAACAACCCTGAAGTTAGCAGAAGGAAAGAAATCATAAAGATCAGATCAGAAATAAATGAAAAAGAAATGAAGGAAACAATAGCAAAAATTAATAAAACTAGAAGCTGGTTCTTTGAGAAGATAAAAAAAATTGACAAACCATTAGCCAGACTCGTCAAGAAAAAAAGGGAAAAGACTCAAATCAACTGAATTAGAAATGAAAAAGAAGTACCAACTGACATTGCAGAAATACAAAGGATCATGAGAGATTACTACAAGCAACTATATGCCAATAAAATGGACAACCTGGAAGAAATGGACAAATTCTTAGAGAAGCACAACCTTCTGAGACTGAACCAGGAAGAAATAGAAAATATAAACACACCAATCACGAGCACTGAAATTGAAACTGTGATGAAAAATCTTCCAACAAACCAAACCCCAGGACCAGATGGCTTCTCAGGCTAATTCTATCAAATATTTGGAGTAGAGCTAACACCTATCCTTCTCAAACTCTTCCAAAATATAGCAGAGGGAGGAACACCCCCAAACTCATTCTATGAGGACACCATCACCCTGATACAAAAACCTGACAAAGATGTCACAAAAAAAGAAAACTACAGGCCAATATCACTGATGAACATAGTTGCAAATTTCCTCAACAAAATACTAGCAAACAGAATCCAACAACAAATTAAAAGGATCATAAACCATGATTAAGTGGGGTTTATCCCAGGAATTCAAGGATTCTTCAATATACGCAAATCAATCAATGTGATACACCATATTAACAAACTGAAGGATAAAAACCATATGATCATCTCAATAGATGCAGAAAAAGCTTCTGACAAAATTCAACAAGCATTTAGGATAAAAAGTCTCCAGACAGTAGGTATAGAGGGAACCTACCTCAACATAATAAAGGCCATATATTACAAACCCACAGCCAACATCGTTCTCAATGGTGAAAAACTGAAACCATTTCATCTAAGATCAGGAACAAGACAAGATTGCCCAGTCTCAGCACTATTATTCAACATAGTTTTGGAAGTTTTAGCCACAGCAATCAGAAAAGAAAAAGAAATCAAAGGAATCCAAATCAGAAAAGAAGAAATAAAACTGTCACTGTTTGCAGATGACATGATATTATACATAGAGAATCCTAAAGATGCTACCAGGAAACTACTAGAGCTAATCAATGAATTTGGTAAAGTAGCAGGATACAAAATTAGTGCACAGAAATCTCTTGCATTCCTATTCACTAATGATAAAAAAACTGAAAGAGAAATTAAGGAAACACCCCTATTTACCATTGCAACAAAAAGAATAAAACACCTAGGAATAAACCTGCCTAAAGAGAAAAAAGACCTGTATGCAGAAAAATATAAGACACTGTTGAGAGAAATTAAAGATGTTACAAACAGATGGAGAGATATACCATGTTCTTGAATTGGAAGAATCAACATTGTGAAAATGGCTATAGTACCCATAGCAATCTACAGATTCAATAAAATCCCTATCAAACTATCAAGGTTATTTTTCACAGAACTAGAACAAAATTTTTACAATTTGTATGGAAACACAAAAGACCCCGAATAACCAACGCAATATTGACAAAGAAAAATGGAGCTGGAAGAATCAGGCTCCCTGGCTTCAGACTATACTACAAAGCTACAGTAATCAAGACAGTATGGTACTGGCACAAAAACAGAAGTATAGAGCAATGGAACAGGATAGAAAGCCCAGAGATAAACCCACAAACATATGGTTACCTTATCTTTGATAAAGGTGGCCAGAATATACAATGGAGAAAAGACAACCTCTTCAATAAGTGGTGCTGGGAAAACTGGATAGCTACATGGAAAAGAATGAAATTAGAACACTCCCTAACACTGTATACAAAAGTAAACTCCAAATGGATTAAAGACCTAAATGTGAGGCCGGACACTATAAAACCCTTAGAGGAAAACATAGGCAGAGCACTCTATGACATAAATCACAGCAAGATCCTTTTTGACCCACCTCCTAGAGAAATGGAAATAAAAACAAAATAAACAAACGGGACCTAATGAAACTTAAAAGTTTTGCACAGCAAAGGCAACCATAAACAAGATGAAAAGACAACTCTCAGAATGGGAGAAAATATTTGCAACAGAAGCAACTGAAAAAGGATTAATCTCCAAAATTTACAAACAGCTCATGCAGCTCAATGTCAGAAAAACAAACAACCCAATCCAAAAATGGGCAGAAGACCTAAATAGACATTTCTCTAAAGAAGTTATACAGATTGCCAAGAGACATATGAAAGGTTGCTCAACATCACTAATCATTAGAAATGCAAATCAAAACTACACTGAGGTATCACCTCACACCAGTTAGAATGGCCATTATCAAAAGATCTAGAAACAGTAAATCCTGGAGGGGGTGTGGAGAAAAGGGAACCCTCTTGCACTGTTGGTGGGGATGTAAATTGATACAGCCACTATAGAGAATACTGTGGAGGATCCTTAAAAAACTGAAAATAGATCTACCATATGACCCAGCAATCCCACTACGGGGCATATACCCTGAGAAAACCATAATTCAAAAAGAGTCATGTACCACAATGTTCATTGCAGCTCTATTTACAATGGCCAGGACATGGAAGCAACCTAAGTGTCCATCAACAGAAGAATGGATAAAGAAGATGTGGCACATATATACAATGGAATATTACTCAGCCATAAAAAGAAACGAAATTGAGTCATTTGTAGTGAGGTGGATGGACCTAGAGTCTGTCATAGAGAGGAAGTAAGTCAGAAAGAGAAAAACAAATACTGTATGCTATCACTTATATATGGAATCCAAAAAAAAAAAATGGTTCTGATGAACCTAGGGGCAGGACAGGAATAAAGACGCAGATGTAGAGAATGGACTTGAAGACAGTGGAAGGGGATGCATAAGCTGGGACAAAGTAAGAGAGTAGCATTGACATATATACACTACCAAATGTAAAATAGATAGCTAGTGGGAAGCAGCCGCATAGCACAGGGAGATCAGCTCGGTGCTTTGTGACCGCCTAGAAGGGTGGGATGTGGGGGTGGGAGGGAGATGCAAGAGGGAGGGCATATAGGCATATATGTATACATATATACTTTATTATATACATACATACATATATACTTTATTATACTTTATTATACAGCAGAAACTAACACAACATTGTAAAGCCAGTATACTCCAATAAAGATGTTAAAAAAAAATTGCTGAAGAAAGAAAAGAGCATTGAGCAGTAAGAGGTAAGATTTTTTTTTAAATTAATTTTTATTGGCATATAGTTGATTTACAATGCTGTGTTAGTTTCTGCTGTACAGCAAAGTGAATCAGTTATACATATACATATATCCACACTTTCCAAACTCTGTGTTACCATAAAACTGATTTTTTTCTAGGTCTATCACAGTCTCACTTTTGCTGTTTTTTTGCAGAACAACAAAAACTAAAGTTACATTTATTCTATGTCTGCTTACAATGAGAGCTGCTCAAATTAGCAAAATTAGGTGGAAAAGTTGTGAAATATCTGTTATTTTCTAGTAATGGTTCTTATGTTTCTAAACTTTTTACCAATCATGGTACCTATTCTGTTTGACCATTATTGCTGAATATTTACCCCATGGTCTCCTTATTCCCAGTGTCATACTAAATCATATTGGAGCTAAGGCAAAAGGAAAAATCAGTAATCCTAACTATTTAAAATTTTGATATATTTTAATTATGGATTTTTGTTCACATTTCATTTGTAAAGTATAATTTAACATGACTATGGATGTTTTTATGCCACTTAATTTGTGTTCCTAAACTATCTTTATGGCCTATAATTTTCCTTTCCCATCATATCCTCATGTGGTGCTGATATCAAGATTATTTTGGGTCATGAAATAGATACAGGAAGTATTCCTCTTCTAATAACATGCCAAATAATCTATCTTTACTAGAATGTTTTGACTTCTTTGAAAATTTACAGGAAGTTACCTTAGAAACTAGCCTGGGTGTTCTTTATGGGAAGATTTTAAACTGCTGATTTTTCCACTTAATTGTTCTAAGAATAATCAGACTTTGTATTTCTGCTTGAGTAAGTATAGCTAAATTTTTTTTCTAGGAACCTATCAATTTAGGTTAAGTATTCAAATTCAAAACATGTGCCTTGCTCATTTCAATCTATTCCAGCCCTGTAAACATTCTTCCAATGATTCATAGCCAGTTTGTTTTTCATCTTTCTCATTGTGGATATTCTTCCCAAATCGGAATTTCTATTATTTCAGCAGACTTATGGATTCTTCACTTGATCTTAGCCAAAAGGCCGAGAAGCGATACTTATGGATTCTTAATATACATTAGGTAAAATGTTGGACATTTTTGGATGGGATATAAAAATTAAGAAATGATCCTCCTTCTAAATATTTTGAAAAATATAGCAAAAGGAAGAAGAAACACATAAGGTTAATTACTGTGTATGCAGAGAAATACAAAGTCTACAAAAGAGATTTTTAAAAATCTATGAAAATAAATCAGTGAAAATATTTTATTCTGACCAAAAGATGTGATAAAATGACATCATTTGAACAGGGATAAAAGGGTAAACCTTTGAAAAGCAGAACCAGGCACCAGTGTTCAAGTTAGGATTAATGACATTAGAAGACACTAGGAAAAAAGACCAGCTGCAGCAGACAAGTGAAGGCACTGTATTGTACTCTGAACCTAACTCAGTGACCCAGAATAGCTCAGAATTCGTCATTTTAAAAAAATTTGGCTTTGGGTTAATATTCTGTTAGAAGATGAGATTTCAGCACATACATGGAAATTTGAAAATATTTAAGAGCGATTAGAGTATTGAAGAATAGATGTTAGTGGAGTTCAAAATGTCAGGGACTGTATTAAAATACTCATTTTAATGTCAAATTCACACAAAAAATAGTAGCATGAAATTTGAAGAAGAGAAATATGTAAATGATTTTCTGATATCACCAAGACTGTTTTCAAGGATGTTAGGGGAATTGGGAGAGAATGGTATAAGCAGATTGTAATTGGTAAATGGCTAAGTGATGGTATTAGAATTATGGCCCAAAATACACATTTAGGAAGAAGATATACAGCAAATACTGTCCCTCATATTGCATTTTAAGGAGTACAAAAATGTGCAAAGAAAGAGTGTTCTTTGAAGACATTTTTAGATACAGGGTTGGAAAGTAAGTTTTAGTCTGAAGATAGTCAATTTCAACAGAAGTTTGAATGTGGATAAGATCCCATTAGAAATGTTTCCAAACATGAGGAGCATTTCCCCAAAAGAATGTGATCAAGACAATAGAAGGAAAGTTTGGCCAGACAGGACATTTTAAATAAGGCAAAACGATGAGACCAAACGCATCACAAAGAATATCTGCCTCAACTTAATTCTTGCAAAGTGAAATGATGTTCTTTGCTGTCAATCCCTGTACCCAGTATTTCATCTGAGTTAAGACACTAAAGGCCACCTCCTTGGCAGTGAGGAAATGATTCAATTTAAGATTTGTAATTGTATATTCATAAGCTTACTTTTTTTCTCATGATTATCCCTTTTAATATACTCAGACATGACCACTATAAACCAGAACGCTGGGACTTTTCAAATAGCTTGGACAGAGCATCGCTTCAGGATAGATGGTCATGCAAAATGGAGCTTAGTTTTAAAGGCTAATACCACCACCACCACCACCAACCCCCAGATATATTCATAAAATTAAGTTTGAGCACGTATCTTTTACATTTCTTAATTCCACAGTCCTTGCCAGCATAAATTAAAATGTCAACTCTCTTAATAACTTTACACTAAAATTATATGAAAGAAAGCAAAATGTTAAAATCATAAAATCCCAGACTTTCAAGTTAGCATTTAAATTCATAACGTTTGGGGTAGAGGGAATTGAAAATATTGAAATCCTACCTAATTAACTTGAAGAGTATTCCTATGCTAATATCTCAAGTGATTTTATACATTTATTTTTATGAAGAAAACATGATAAATAATATACTATTATAGCCTTTCCACATTACTCAGAGAAGGACAATTTAGGTTGTAGGAAGAAAAAAAGGTCAAAACGGGGTTTTTTCCCATAATTCTTCTAAGTTCCTTTTCAAGGTCTCAACATTATTTAAGAAAAATTGATGGAATACAAGTTAAAACAGAAAATGATTTTATATCAGAAAAAAGTTCATGCATGAGGCAATATAAATTATAAACCATAAATAAAATCATTTAGATGTCAGTGAAACTTATAATTGGAGTGTCAGGTTTGTCATAATTAGTCAACGTCTTCTTTCAAATAATATAATTTCAAAGCTATGTATTTGTATCTCAGTTAAATTTTTTAGACCTCCAAGGGAATTAGCGCTCATCTTGGCCCTTATGAGGTTTCTTTTCTCTGAAAGAACAGATGGATTTTAGTAATTTATAGAACTCGACTATGCGGTGGAACCCTGATACTGTCAGTTACATGCAACAACCTGACTTCTGGCGTTAGAAGCCCAGGTCTTGTCCTTCCTGACCTCTCAGGTTATTCACAGCAATCCTTTCTTCCTAATGTTTAGTCCTAACCTTCCTCTAATAACCCTACTCCTTCCTGAAGTAAAGTACCTACCACTGAATATTCCAACCATGGTCCATGATAAATTTTATCATAAATATTGGTTAATTATTCAACATTTAACAAATATTAAATTCCACCTTCCAATTCTTACTACCACCAACAATCTATCAATATATTTTATTGTGACTTTCTTGTGGCCTTCATATTCACATCTCTTCCTCTAAAAGCCTTGGAGATCAGAGTTTGGAGGTTTTGTTTCTTAATCCAGTAAAACAGTTATTTTGGAGATAGGAAGACATTCTTGAAAAGTTATTCTTAATGATATGATATTCATCCCTACTATTTTGGAATATTGAAAAACATTCTAATTAACGGATCATTTTGAATGCAACTTGAAACAAATAGCAATTTAGTAAAACTACTTAAGATATAGAAATAAGATTTGAAGAAAGGAAAAAATATGCTTCAGGAAAGGAGTAAAGTTAGAATCCAAAATCTTTGCTGTAATTTCTGGGTAGTCTGTACAATCTCCCAGTCTCTTACAAATCTATCCTACTCCCTTGTGGTTCACATCACCTAGATTTTTTACTTTTTCTACTTCATACTTGTGATCTACCAACATCCTCATCACTCTTTCTTATCAAGTATTTTACTGCCTTTTTTGTTGTTTTTACATGATAATTTTATGCAGAATTCTTGACAACATTCACATGAACTTGTGTGACTTGAAAATGTTTCCTTTCATTCAACCTCAACACCACATTTCCAATTGTCACACCCTGGACCACATTATCATCCCAAACTGCTCCTCTTCAAAAGCCTTGAATGCAAATAATGCACAGGCTGTGTCAATGGCCCCTTAGACTTTCAGCTTCTCTGCTCAAGTTTTCCTATTTAATATCACTCATCATAGTGAGACTAACAATGCTTTGAAGATCTCACCTTTTTTCATTATTTTAAGCTATGTTATACTTTACATTTCCTTCTTATGTTCATTAGATTCCATGATCTGTCACAATATTTATTCCACTCAATTTAAAAAAAATAAGTCCTTCCATCACATTCAATCTCACAAAATTTACATGATTTCCTCATCTTAGGGTTAAAATAGTTTCTGAATATTGCCTGGCAAGTTTACTATGTTCCTGTAGTAGGTTTACTCTCCTACTCTAAAACTGCTGTACCTTACCTTTTCCTTACTCAAATTACCTTCCTTAGTTCTTTCCTCCCTCAAATTTACTTCCTTAGTTCTTTCCTCTCACCCAAGCTAAGAGCATGATCAAATACTCCATTGATAAATATAAAGCACGAGAAAATCGAACCATTATGCTTCTACCACCAAATCTTCAAGCTGTACTAAAAGCTGTCCTTTTTATAATCAGGGATATCTCTCTCCTATTGTTAAATGTAAATACCTTTACGTGCCTCTAGATTCTATTTTCATTAACTTCCAAACACATTCTTTCTCCAGACACCCTCTCTTCTAAATCATCACTATCTCTCTTTCAAACAACATGAGTAAAAAATACCGTTTCCCAAACAATGTTGTAAGTTCCCCGAACAATAGCAACTACAGCAGCACTCCCTGTGCCAATATAAATGTCCATCCATTCTATTATTTCCCAGTCCCCACAGAGCAAAAACTGTCAAATGTCAACACATTATCTCTGCACATCCATACAACCTATTTACTCACCACCCCAATTTATCCTGGTTTCACCTGCATTTCATTAGAAATATTGCTTTCAAGTTCAACAATTACCTCCACATTTTCTAAGCCAATATTTTCCCTTTTACCTTTATTTTTCATTTTAGATTGTATCAAAAATAATCCATCTTATTCCTCACCACATGGCATATAATTAGCATTGGGCTAAGCCATTTTACTCTTCTCCTTCTTATACTGCTTTTTCTCTTCAGCCCCTACACTCGTGCTAACCTTCATGCACCCAGTTTACTACTTAAATGTCTTTCCAAGGATGTGAAAGTTGTGTTGTAAGCAGGTTCTAATTGAATAACAGTAGCATACTACAGATTTCACTCTATTTCTTAATTTTTTTTACTCCACCCTGTATTTTTTAAAGTTCTAAACATGTTGCTGTATGTGCATTTGATTTGCTATTACTAACTTCATTGCACTCCATAGTATCATCCACACACTTCACACTTTTTTTTTTTTTTTTGGCCATACCAGGTGGCATGCAGGATCTTAGTTCCCCGACCAGGGATCGAATCCATGCCTTCTGCAGTGGAAGTGCAGAGTCCTAACCACTGGACGGTCAGGGAATTCCCTCCACACACTTTTCTTAACCAATTCTCTAGATGTTCACCAAGGTTACCTCCATTTCCATGCTCACACAAAAGTACTGAGAAAAACATCATCACAATTGCTCTGAAATGGAACATGTAATATTTTTCTGACTTGATTATATTCATAATTAATTTTACTTTGAACTGCCAGATTACTTGTCAGAATTGCCCGCAATGGTTATGCCTCCTCCAAAAGTGCATAGTTCATGTAGGGTCTTCTTGCTATCTCCATGAAAATTTTGCCTTATCTGATCCTCTAATTTTTTGCTACTTAGACAGTTGGTAAATCATTTTCTTTTTCTTCCTCTTTCTCCTTCTCTCCTTTTCTTCCCTCTCTCCTCTTCCCTTCCTCTATTAGTCTGTCTCTCTCTCTCTCTCTTTCTTACATTCCCCAATCTATGAAAGTTGAGCAACTATTTACTATTTAGCCATTCAGTTCTACCCTTCTGTGACCCTACCCATGCCCAGTTTTGTGCTTATTTTTATTTTCTTGTTGAATTGCAGGAGGTCCTTTTATTTTAATTAATAAAGCTTTGTCAACTTTATAGAATAGAATGTCTTCTGTTAGTCTCTTACCTATCTATTACATGTGTGTATCACACCCAATTTTTAATACTAATATAATCAAATGTATCATTTTTATTATGGTGATTTTCTAGATAAAAGTATTAACAATAATGATATAACTTTAATTTTAACACTTACTTTGTGTTAGACACTTATATAGGTACTTTATATATACATGTATGTATTTTAAAATTTATATGGAGAATAAAATTTATTGCCTAGAAATTCTTTATCACTCCCAAATTATAGTGTGTTCTCTACAAATTTATTCTTTTAGAATTAAGTATTGACTGTCCACATTTCGGTTTAGAATTCATTTGAGATCATCTTTGTACATGTCGTAAAGTAGGTCATGTTTTAGTTTTCTCCATATTGTGAAATGATTTTTTAGTCACTATCTACTAAACAATCCATTTTTCCCTTACTTGTGGTGCCTCCTCTATAACTCATCACTTATAAAGCATTTATGCACTATGATCTACTGTTCATTATTACTACAAAATTTTACTAAATATGTCAGGTACAAAAAATGCTCTTTTTCAAATGTATATTTCATTCATGAGTTATAAATTCCACATGTATTTTAGAATGTTTGACGTAGTCTTTTTTTTGAACTTTTATTGTAGTATAGTTGATTTACAATGTTGTGTTAGTTTCAGGTGTACAGCAAAGTGAATCAGTTACACATATACACTCTTTTTTTATTTTAGATTCTTTTCCCATATAGGCCATTACAGAGAACTGAGTAGAGTTCTGTGTGCTATACAGTAGGTCCTTATATGTTATCAATTTTATATATGGTAGTGTGTATATGTCATCCCAATCTTCCAATTTATCTCTCCCCCACCCCTTGCCCCCCCGGTAACTATAAGTTCGTTTTCTACATCTATAACTCTCTTTCTGTTTTGTAGATAAGTTTACTTGTACCCTTTTTTTAGATTCCACATATAAGTGATATCATATAGTGCCTTTCTCTGTCTGATGTACTTTACTTTGCACAATACCCTCAAGGTCTATGCATGTTACTACAAATGGCAAGATTTCATTCTTTTTATGGCTGAATAATATTCCACATATGAGTGATATCATGATATTTGTCTTTCTCTGTCTGACTTACTTCAATCAGTGTGACAATCGCTAGGTCCATCCATGTTGCTGCAAATGGCATTATTTTGTTATTTTTTATTTTAAACAAACTTCATATTTTTAGTTATAACAGTATTGAATGTATATATTTTTAAAAGATGCACTAATATATTTACAATCGCAAGCTATAGAATCCATTAACGTGGTATTATATCTCTACCTATTCAGATTCTCCTTTGTTTTTTTTTAAATAGGAATGCTATAGCTACTCTATAAAGGATTTGTATAGTCTTGTTAGGTTGATTCCTAGGGTCATTGTAGCTTATTTATTGCTTATTTTATATTTAATTTTTTCAAATCAAATGGTTTGTTTTAATTTGTTAGGTTTTCTAAATAGGTGATTATACTATCTCCAAATAATATTGTGATTTTCCCTTTCTAAAACTAAAACCACTTATTTCTTCATATTTTATTGCATTGTCCAGGACTCAAAGTAAATGATTCTAATTTTCTATACTGAACGTAATATTTATGTCAACAATTGGGAAGGGTATGAGACTGTTACCCTACTTGCAAGTTAACAAGGTAATCTGCCACGGTTCCATGAATGCTGACAGAAGACTCAACACTCATGGATCAGAGCAATTCACAGCAGTATCAGTACAAAGAGCATTAATACATTTGCACTGGTTTCCTGAGCCCAACTGTCACAGAGCAACAAAGAAGGCCTGATGACACCTATAAACGGTGGATTGCGTTACAGTAGAGGAATGCTGAGCTTGCAGATCCCACCATTTTAGAGGAACTAAGCAAGAGAGGGAGATGTTATTCCAACCCTCAGGATTTCTTGCTGCAGTCAAAGCCCCCAGAATTGTCCAGATGAAAAGAAACCTTGAATTCCTTATATACACAGAAAGGTGCATAAGGACACAAGACTCATAAGTATCTCCAAAGAGTTTACTATAACTTTTTGCTTTATAGTCCTTATAAAATTATTTAAAATTCTTCATTATAAATTAGTATTTAGCATTATAAAATGCTTTTCAAATACCTATTGAAGATTATTTGAGTTTTCTCTTTTAGTCTATTAATATGAGTAATAATCCATAATAATTGATTTTGTAATGTTAAATTTTCCTTATCATCTTGGTGTAAACTAACTTAATCATTATATAGATATTTTTTCAGACTATTAAATTTGGATAAGTGCTATTCTTTAGCTTTTTAAATTTCTACTCATACATTTTTTTTTTAAAGTTTAATTTGTATTTATTTATTTATTTATTTATGGCTGTGTTGGGTCTTCGTTTCTGTGCAAGGGCTTTCTCTAGTTGTGGCAAGCGGGGGCCACTCTTCATCGCGGTGCGCGGGCCGCTCATTATCGCGGCCTCTCTTGTTGCGGAGCACAAGCTCCAGACGCGCAGGCTCAGTAATTGTGGCTCACGGGCTTAGTTGCTCCGCGGCATGTGGGATCCTCCCAGACCAGGGCTCGAACCCATGTCCCCTGCATTGGCAGGCAGATTCTCAACCACTACGCCACCAGGGAAGCCCTCTACTCATACTTTAATTGAGCCTAAATCATCTTGGTTTGTAGCACTCTTGATTGATTTTAGAATCATGGCTATCTTAACCTCCTAAAATGAATTGGACAGCTTTTCTTGTTTTTCTGTCTTTACATACAACTCATATAAGATAGGGATTTTCAGTTTATAGAAAGTCTAGCAGAACTTACCTAGAGTGTATTTGAGATGCAGATCTTTGACTAGATTTTTCATTTTCATGAGTAGTTATAGGTCTATTTAAGTTTTCTATTTTCTCTTGCACCACCTGTGCTTATTTTATATTTTTCCAGAATTATATGCATTTCATCTAATTTTTCAAATACATTACCTTATAATTTCTCCATATATTATTTATCACTTTTAATCATTTTTTTAATTCTGTTTACAGCTTTGTATTTTATTCATTAGTGCCTTCTCTCCTCTTTTTTTTCCTGTCTCATTAAAAACTTAACTATGTTGTTATGCCCTCATTTTATTCACTTGCAAAGCAACGTCTTACAGAGTTGACCACTCTGTACTCCTTAAAACACTCTCTCCTCTTGGCTTCTAAGGTTTAATCTGCTGCTCATTCTCCAGATCCTCCATCCAACTTCTATATACTGGTTCTCCATAGTGTTTGTTTCTTGACTTCCTAATTTTATTTTTTGACATTTTTCCTCTGAATTACCTGATTTGGTCACGCGGCATTACATATCATGTAGGAAAAGAAGGCTAATTAACTTATATTCCAAAACCCTTCTCTAAGCACCAGGTATTTTATTGAACTCTCTATTCATCATATTCAGTAAATAAAACTCCATATTTTGTTCTTAATTTCAGGCCTTCCAAGGCTTAGTTAAATGGCACAACTATGCACTCAGTTCCTGAATCCAGAACTCTGGACCTAATTATTGTTTTTCCTTTTGTAACCTTAAATTCTGATACATCAGAGTGTCTTACCATTTTCACCTACACATATATTAGAGACGCTTCTAATCTCCATCTTTATTTTTCACCTAAGCCCATGCCTAGACTACTGAGATCCTCAACCACTACTCTCTTTGCATCCACCAACCTTACAAAAGGGCAGGAAATTTATTAAACTAAGAAAGGGTACTAACCGAATTAATGAAAAATGATCAAAATGTACTAACTTTATTTTAATCACTTCAGAATAACTTTTGTATATATTATAGTGAGAAAATTAGACAAGGAAAATATATTGTCAGGGAGCAAGGTCTTCTTGGCAGTATCACATGTATGTAGTTGCATAAGCACAATGCAAAATCAATGTGCTTGTACTATCTTAAAATGTATGAAAATTCTCACTTTATTTCTCTATTAGTGTCTTAACTTTAAAGTTGTAGTCAAATTTACATATCTTCCTCTAGGCATTCTTAAATTCTCTTAGTTAAAATTGCTAAGGCTTCTCCTTTGCACATATCTCAGCTTTTATTAGAGCACACATCAAAAAGGGGTACATAAATTTATATTTATTAGTATGTGTACATGTCTCCTCTTCAATATAGTATATCCTATAACAAATATACACTGAAAAATACCAATTATTTCTCATTTAATCTCTATTTCCCATGGCACTTACTTGGCATGGAAACTTGCGCATAGCACATGTGAATTAATTTTTATTGAGTTAAAATCAATTGTGAAGAGTAGCACATTTTGATTCTATAGAGCCCTTATTAATTAAAATATTACTTAATATACAGACTGAATGTAGATTTTATTAACAATGTACTCACTAAAATTTTGCTTGATAATTAAGATGAGAGGAAGAGAATAGGGAAAGGAATATCTAGTTAATATGTAGGGCATTTGTTACAATTTTATCCAGATTGAGATCCCTATTTAACATGTATGAAACATTTGGTTCAGGCTATAATAAACATGGAATTACAATCAATGAAATTATCTTTCTATAATCACATCACTCTAACATTTGATTGAATTTATACATTTTTCCAACATGCCTGCTCAGATAAACAGAAGTATCTTGTTTCATAATTTTCTACTATTTAAATGTGCAGCCGAGTATCTAAAAGTGAAGAACAGCTAGAAAAATTATAAACATAATTGTTTTGTTGGCTTACTTGCTTGTATTTTTAGTATTAAAAGGGGGGAAGGATAAAGAAAACCAGAGGTTCCTCTAGTACAAAGAAAAAAAATTATGCTTGTTTCACCAACAATGGATCTATTCTCTTCCTTTTAAGTGAATTAATCACAATTTTGTTCAAATATCTGTCACAGACTTCAGATGAGGTGGATCTCAAACACAGTTGTAAAAAGTGAATCATGACTGGACAGGTACCGGTATCAATCTCATTCATCTTGCCATTGATCGATTTAGAAATGGGTGTATGTCAAAATACTAGCCAACTCTTCAATATCTGATCATTTTTAATATGGAAAATATTTACTAATATTCAAGAGAGCTGAGTTGAGGTTTTCTGTTAGTTGTAGGTAAAAAATTCTGATGTAATAAACTAGAATTGTGAATTGACAAATTAAGGAAGAACAAAATGTTTTCTATAAAGCTAATATAATGTAATGTGCAGAATTTGACATCTCTAAATTCTTTCACTCTATTACTCCTTTCTTATAAATCCCAAATCATCCAATTTATGAAAACCTGAAGTTTATCATTTAAATAATTTTGGATACCATGTTTGTTAAGTATAACTCTGTAATTAGGTCAGGTTTAGTAGATTAAGGAGCCTGCTATTCAACAAGGCCTGAAGGAATGTGGCACCAGACAAATTGTGTTGGATGCTAATAAGAGGAATACATGACTGGGCATGAAGGCAATCTAACAGTGCAACTCAAGGTGCAAAGGCAGCCTGAGAACTGATCAACAGGGAAGACAGTAAGAAAAGATATAGATGAGGAAGGAATGACAGACTAGATCTACTCATCATTACTTTGCCAAGGAAGATTTCTATTTGACAAATTACTTATCACACCCAGAATTCTTCTCCGAATATTCTTTGATTCTGTGCTGTGTTTTCAGTGCTCTAATCGCTTTTTCATGGGAAGCCATTGTTTAAGGAAGCTTCATAAATTTTAGCTTATAAAATAATTCCCCAAACTGCTACATTAAGGATGGATATTAATTGTTGTTTTCATGAGAAAGTAAACAGTACTTTTTAAAGGTAAATATTATTACATGAAGGTAGCATTTCTGGAGCTAAGAAACCCATAGTTAAACTTTATTTTCACTCTATAAATACTGCTGCTCTTCATACTGTTATGGTCAATCAACCACAGTAATATATCTCATCAGGGATGTTTTTACTTGTAATACCAATAGTAATTGGATATTTCTTTCTAGTATTTCTCCTAAACTGAGAGAGATGTTAGGCTCTTTTGTTCCCTTTTTTTCTCTACTTTCATTTGGAAGTCTAATCTATGTTTGTATAAAGGATAGAAAAATAGCTTACAATTAAATACAAATCAAATCTTTGATCCAAAACAACCTAAAGTTAACTCTTTATTTTCAAAACTCTAAAAACTTGATCATGTTTGAAAATACTACATTGAAAAACTATGCATCAAACACACGCAAAAATGTCTCTTTCATCTAAAAATCAGTCCTCTTGATTTAAAATATCAGAACATATTTCATAAATTGAGCTATTATCACTCTAATCTATAAAATATAATACAAAGTGAAAGGTAATAATATTTTACATACATATATCATACATACACATACACATACACAGTCTCACATGTACATATTTGGTCAGATTTTTTTTGCCAAATAAAAGTGGTTTTAAGTTTGCATTTATGTTCTATTGACTCATTTGAATTTCATCAGTTATCTGAAAGCAAATTCAACCAAAACAGGGCCTAACAGAGAGATACTGGGATTGTCACTCTCATGCAAGCTAAAGAAACCTGACCTTATCTCATGTGAAGAAGAGACATGGAAGTGAGGATCTCTCTCAAGCAAGTATTCCGGAGGGCTCTCTCTCAACAAAAGAGAGTGATTTGGGAAAAAAATCTTCAATAATAGCACAAGGAAAAAAAAGCTCATCTCTGTCAAGGATTCCAGATAGACAAAAAAAAAAATTCCCGTGAAAAATTGAAACCTCAAACCTATACATTACACTTGTGCAGATATTTTCAAATTTGAAAAGTATATGAATCTTATTTAAGCCTGAGGAGCAAATGCAAAATGGCAGGAGTCTCCAAACTATGGTGCCCACGTCCAAAAACGACATAAGCAAGATCTACAAAAAGATATTAGAAGACAACTTTAGATAGATAGATAGATAGATAAACACACACATATATGATTCTGTTTATATTATATGATGATCTGTCATGCAAAATCATGGAATAAGCAAGAGTTCCACAATATAGTAGGAGAATCAACTGTTGAGTACTCTTTTTCTTTTTTATATTATTATACTAGTGTAGTTGAGATATGTATTTTATAAATAGTGGAATCTTCATGCTAATTGTAATGTTATAGAAAGTAATCTTGGAAATATTTTTACCATATAGAAATTATCAGATTATTACTGCAAAATGTTAAATCTACAAGTTAAAGTAGTTATCTTTTTCCTTGAAAAGAAGTGTACTTACAAATACGCTGACTGTCATGATATATGCCAGATGCTGGGGCAGATGAGGTCGTAACTAATGTGCCCTGCCAATAAAATGTGTTTTTCAAAAATGGGAGGATAACTAATTTAGCCAAAAATCTCATATTACCAACAACTGATTTTAGAAACTTTAACAATACTATCAGCACTAAAATCAATTGTATTCACCTAAGAAAGATGAAAGTCTAATATCTACAGAATAAACAAAAATCATCAAAACGTAATTGTTTATATATACATATATATGAGAGAAACAAAGAAAAAGAGAGAGGAGACTATAAATATGTCATACAGGCATTTTTTAAATTTGAAAATTGTATAATATGGAATTTATTTTGTGTTTAGCCCAAGAAATTGTGAAGCACTTACATCTAATTCAAAATTGCTGTAAACGTGTGTAACCAGAAGATAGTGATTGTACACAAAAATCTCAAACAATATTAGTGGCCCTGGGGTTTTCATGATGTGTGAAACAAAGAACTTGTCTCTATGTGGGAAAATAATTTAAAAGTATAAACCTCAGAAAGTGTAGGTAAATACCATTTTAAGTCTGAAGTGATGAACGATACAAACAATGAAGGACAAATGCAAAATTTGTGGAGCCTGAAATTTATAAAATAAAAACCTCTTTACTTTGGATGGGGCTCCAGCAAGTGAAGAGCCCTGAACTCCAAGCTTCACAGTAATTCCTCTACTAGGTACAATTAATGAGAATTCCTTCTTTCTACACTGGCCATATTTAATGTTTTTCACAGTTACATAAATGATGTTTCTCAAGGCATAATGTTCAAACAGTCAAAAAGGTTACTTTTCAGATGGGTAAAAACAAGCTCAGTTATAAAACAGTAACAGCCAGAGCTTTTAGCTCTTTAAATTGAATTGTCAGCAAACACAAGGAAAATGTGTTAACCATGACAAAGAATAGGGCATATTCTAAATTACTCTCACTTTATACTTTTAACTCAATCTAATTAAAAAATAAAAGTTGTTCTTTTTTATTAGTTCCCTGGTTAATAAACATCCTACAACCTGCTGTTTTCTTTGCAGCACACCTCATTAGATAGCAGGTGACTTTAAATACTTGTATTTCAGCTAGCCAGTACAGTTTCATTCAATTTTGATGAAATAAAGTGTGGTTTTACAAAATTCCACTTCTTAATTCTATAATATCATGAATTCTGAAGAAATGTACTCTATTATTAATTTGTTTGTTTTAGTTAAAACAATGGTTATACGAATTACTCCTGGTGTTACTAAACTATAGGAAGTCATCTAATGTTCCTTCATACTAACAAAAAATTTAGCACCTCCTACATGCTTGGCATTGTTCTCAATGCTGGAAGAATAAACAGAAAATATTATTGCTCTCCTGTATTTTACACTCCAGTAGGAATGAGACAGACAAAAAAGTAGTTTCTGCTTTGCAAATTTTTCAGAGGAAATATCTACATTTCTATCATTTTATACTCTGTAAATATGTTAGTGAATATAATTAACAAAAATATTTTTCTAGTGCCCATATTCCTCATGTAATTCAAAATGAGTTTGTCTTCATATTAGTATGAATATTGACTCTATGTTTTCTATACCTCTTAGATAAAGAATGTGTCTGATAAATGTTGGACTAACCAATGAATCTAATATCCACAGGACCCAAAATTATTGAAATTAATTGTCATGTTTTCAATCAAGGGAAATAATAAATATATTCAGCTGTTTTCATTCTTCATATGCAGGAAGATATAACCTAAAGACAGACAAAGACCAGAGAAAAAACAGACCAGACAACACACTAAGAGAAAAATGGAGAGAATATCATTACCACACATCTTACATGAAACTTGAAATTTAAAGTTATTTTAGCATTTATACAGTCTTTCTCTATTGTTTTCTGGGGCTAACTTGTCCTTTTCCAGGCAAATATTTCCAAACCTATTGATGATGTGTTTAATATAGTCTGACAGTCAACACGTTGCACTTTAAGAAATACTGTGATAGGGAGTCTTTAGTGAGGATGCCCATAGTATGCTCCTGTAAGGGCAGGAAATTGTAATGCAGTTCATGATGTTTCTACTGCTTTGACTATAACATATCACATAGTTTGGTACATTTAAATTTTGGCATTTTTTAACACAGTCTGTGTGGTATGAGAACAGTGAATTGTATTTATATTTAGAAGAGCCAAGTTTTCTTGTTGGTCCTGTCATACAAAAGATTTGAACGAGTTGCTCAATTGTTCTTAATCTCAGCGCTGTCATATGCAGTCCTTCAATAATTATTCTAAGCTCACAGAGTTGAAGATTAAGTAAAGCCACCACTTCATGCATTTAATCATCCACTCATTCACTTATTGTGTGAATGTTTCTTTGGTTTTACTGTATGAGAGACACTGCTAGGCCGTGAATATAAAATAAGTTTTTAAAAAATGGCATTACTTATTTCTGCTCTCAGGGAGTCTAAAGTCCATTGAGTGAGGCAGATATTATTAGTTACACAAATAGCAGTTTAACTTTGGTAAGAGCTAAGGAAAAAAGATATGCAATATTTAAAAAAGATATGCAGTATTATTATTATTTTTTTAAATTGAAGTATAGTTGATGTACAGTGTTATGTAATTTCAGGTGTACAGCACAGAGATTCAATATTTTTATAGATTATACTCCATTTACAGTTATTATAAAATATTGGTTGTATTCCCTGTGCTGTACATTACATTCTTGCCTTTTATTTATTTTATACCTAGTAGTTTGTACCTCTTAATCCCCTTCCTCTATCTTTCCCCTCCCTTCAGTCCTCTCCCCACTGGTAATCACTAGTTTGTTCTCTGTATCAATGAGTCTATTTCTGTTTTGTTATATTCATGAATTTGTTTTATTTTTAAGATTCTACATGTAAGTGGAAACATACAGTATTTGTTTTTCTTTGTCTGACTTACTTTATTAAGAGTAATATCCTCCAGGTCCGTCCATGTTGTTGCAAATGGCAAAACTTCATTCTTCTTATGGCTGAGTAATATTCTATTGTTTATATATACTACATCTTCTTTATCCATTCATCTATGGGTGGGCACTTAGGTTGCTTCCATACCTTGGCCATTGTGAATGATGCTACCATAAACATTGGGGGCATATATCTTTTTAGAATTAGTGTTTTTGTTTTCTTCAGATATATACCCAGTGGAATTGCTTGATTATATGGCAGTTCTATTTTTAATTTTTGGAGGAACCTCCATACTGTTTTCCATAGTGGCTGCACCAGTTTACATACCTACCAACAGTGAACTAGGGTTGCCTTTTCTCCACATCCAAGCCAACATTTATTATTTGTTGTCTTTTTTGACAATAGCCATTCTGCCCAACTGTTCTTGAATGACATCCACTTTCTCTAACAGTACCATGTATTATCATAGTTATTTTAAATTTTAGGACTGGTAATTTCAAAATCTCTGCCATATGTTAGTGTGGTTCTAATGCTCGCTTTGTTTCTTCAGACTGTATTTTTCTTGAATTTTAGCGTAAGTTGTAATTTTTTAGTGAAAGTTAGACATGATGTAATGATTAATAGAAAAATAGATAAATGGGCCTTCAGTGTGAGGTTTTATATTTATCTTGTAGGAGTTAGGCTGTGTTTAATGTTTGCTATATCTATAGGTGTCAGAGGCTTCAATTTACTTACGTCTTTATTTATGTCTCTAGTTGCCTTTCTGTTTCTCTAGAAACATCTTAAATAGAGTCTGTTTCTAACAGCTCTCTCAATTGTAAGCCATGGTTACACTGGAGTCCTATTGATAAGGTGGTAAAGTATTGGGAAGGGGAAGTATTATATAATCATGTGATTAAATCTTAGTGGTTTAATAGTCAAGAGTCTCTGGGCTGTAACCTTCAGAATAGTTTCTTAGCATTATTTTCCTCCCCATTTGTGTGACAGAGAGGGTAGAAAGACTCAAGTTATATAATTGCCCTCCCCCTACAGCATATTATATTCTGATAAAGCAGTTTCCCCTGAAGGCAGGATATTGCTACTGAGAACAGACTGTTCTGGGCATATGCCAAAATGGTTACTTTTCCCCTCTCCTT
Source organism: Eschrichtius robustus (assembly GCF_028021215.1). NCBI lineage: Eukaryota > Metazoa > Chordata > Mammalia > Artiodactyla > Eschrichtiidae > Eschrichtius > Eschrichtius robustus. The sequence continues at coordinate 44,902,369 of NC_090829.1, forward strand.
ACTAAAAGCAGGAGGGAACTTTTCTCCAATCATCACTGTGAGAAACTGATGGGCTTTTGGATGTAAAACTCATGAAAATGTGGGAGCAACTGTCCTCCCAGGAGTTTTTAGCTCTCAAGTTAGTCCCTGCTCAGCCTCCAGAAATCAGTCAATTACTGTTTAAACGTTCTTACCACTCACTGATTCCAGTGGATTCTACTCCCAGTGTACTGAGATTCTCTGTTATTCGGGTTTCTCCAGTTTTCAGGGCATCAGTTTGCCCTATAACCTCAATTCTCTGATGGATGTCAGAAGAGTTGACTTTTAGCTTTTTCAGCTTTTTAAAATTATAAGTTTGGGAGTGACAACTTCCAAGTTCTTTATATGTTGGAGCAGAAACCAGAAGTGAGCAGCCTATTTCAAATGTCCACATTTTTTACTGGCTTTATCCAAGTCTTACAATGGCAGCAGTGATTGGGTGAATGGACAAAAAAAGGAGTTTTAATGTAGCTATCCAGGAAATCAATGATGAGTACATTGGTTTGCGGCTTACTTAAATCAATTGGGTATGTTTAAAACATGCTTATACCTAGAAATTAGGCTATATATTTAAACACACACACACACACACATATAGTCAATTTTTCATTATTGTCAGAACACCAAGGTAAATAGTAAGTGATAAGCAAATGGCTAAACAATTTGGATCTCAAGTTTGAAATTAAGGCAAATTGTAAACCATTCTCCAGGTTACAATCATATTGATTAAGGAATTGATTCATGAATCTCTGTCAATATGTGCCCAAATGTTACTCAAGATGCTAAATATGATAGGAACTTTTTAAAAAGTAAGTCCACTTAAATTATGGTATTTTTTCAAACATTCTAAATTACTATATTCAGGAACTATATCAATGGACAATGACAAAATACACTAATATATGAGGCTGCATTAGGTTTGATTTGGGGGCATTAAAGGATTCGGACAAAAGATTTAAAGAATGTCAAATTAATTTAATGAGGAAACATATACCAAATTTCATCGCCATTATTCCTGTTATTCCATGTTTTTGGGTAGTTGAGTTCTCTACCATGATCTTATTTTCTGTTATTTTTATACAAAGCTTACGTGAGTCTCTTTTATCAAAATATTTTATTTCTTCCTTTAAAAAAATCTAGTTGATATCCCTGTTTTTTTGCCTTAATTTCCTAACTAATTTTATTTGAAAAGGACTATGGCTTTTCTGTTCCTATGTGTCAAAAATTTAAGTTTCTGGCATCCTTTTCTAAAACTAAGCTTCTGTATTCTCAGAATTTGATAGTAATAGAAGTTCAAACTGGCACTCTTTATTGAGGAACTTAACTGGCTAGTGGTGTTTTGTGATCATGAGGCTCTGTTTACCTAGTTAGAAAATAATTTGCAGTACACTTAATCTGAAATTTTATATAAGAAAATGGAAAGTGTTGCAATGTATTTGATATGTCTTCTGAACATATACAGAACTTATTGGAAAGGAGAACTTCTAAATCAAGCTTTGTGAAAACCAGTGTTGCTAAAAGATTTCATTAAAGCCATTTCAATATAATCTGCCTGGATGCTATTTAGTATATTTCGTAAGCTGACATATGGTATATATGTAAAATGTTTTTGAATTAATTCAAATCGCTGTAAAATACTATCTTGATTCTTAATCATTTTTAATTCATGTATCTCCATAGATAGATACAGTATCCTGGTAGAGAAAGGACATAACATTTGTAGCCCCAAGTTTGGGGTCAAAGTAAATATTAGTTTTTATTGTTTTTCAGGGTTCAAGTACTAGTTTTGTTGTTGATGTTTTGCCATGACAACATTAATCAAAAAAGACATTTTTCTCTGTCACTCACAGTCTTAATAAATTGGTTACAGTAATATGTATAGACAATATAGATTCAGAAAAGCTCTTTTAATTTTCTGCCAAAGTAGTTTAATTTTTTTTTAATATTTAGTAAACTATTATAATAAATTTTAAACTCTGTGTAGTATTAGCATAACTTTAGCTAGTGAAGTATAACTTTATTTTCCTCCTGTTGTCTTTGCAATATACACAATTGTGACTATTTTGATTAATGTTTTTGATGTTCCACTCTTTTATTTTTAGTGTCATTGTGTACAATGATTTTATGTGTCTTATGAGAGTTCATTGAATCAGGTTTGGAATTGGTCTAAACTGTTTTACTGAAATAAGAAATGCACCCTTTGAGGACTAACCACTGGTCAAGGCATGAAACTTAATGTGTCCAAGGAATTTTAGGGCTGTTTGTTATGAATAGCAGTGAGGTTGATTATTCACACATGTCTTTGGTGAGACCTCTGGCAGGATTGGTTATATAGCAAATATATGCCCACATGATCAGTGGGGTTTAAGAAACCCTGGCCAAGTCTTCATTTTGGATTCCCTGGTTCCAACTTGTTCAGTGTATAGGTTGATGGTTCCTGGTTTGAGAGAAAAACGCTGGGCCTTGTAAACTCTTAGAGGAATGACAATTCACGCTGGTGGCCTCTGTGTGTCAGACTTGGACTTAAGCATATGCTTGCTTTAAATGCTTCTGCTATATTATATCCTTTTCCGGCAATAATCTGTAGATTTGTATGGTCTGTCATTTTAGCTTCTGTGCATCTTGTTTAATAATTGAATCCTAACTGCCAAAGATATATACTGTTGTGCAATGTTTCAAAGCTACCCTTAGACTAACAAAGCTTTATAGCTGAAAGGGTTTTAGCCAGCATCTGTCTTATCCCATTCACTTTAAGAAATAAGAAATTGAAGCAACCAAAGTTTAAATTACTTGCAAAAAGCACATACATAGTTGGATATAGGGGCTAAAACTACTAAAACTACACCTTCCTCCTTTGAGAGTAGTCCCTTTCAATTCATCACACCAAATCTAAGCCTAATAAAACTATACCTAACTTATAGGTGTCATTAATGCTTTCTCAGAGCTAAAAGTATAGGAACAAGCCATTGGTTTGTGGTTTACTTAAATCAATTGGGTATGTTTGTAACATGCTTATATCCAACTTATATTTTAGGACTTTAAATGTTTCTTTTACTTGTATAGCTTATATAAGGACACTGTGATTAATATTTATATAAATATTTTTATGCATAATTTGTGTTTATAATTCTCAGAGTAAATCACATATTACCTGCATTTCATTAGCTGAATGAAGATACATTATTATCTTTTACTCAGACAACACACATGGATTGAGATTCATCAATGTTTATACATTCATCAGTGTATAAAATGATGCTTAACCTTTGTGTCTTTAGGGGAATTTATAGATAAATGGGAGAAATATTAATAATTAAAATCCTATGTGAGAATTATTATTTATTTAATTGTCTTTAAATCCTTTGATTTTTAACATGAATTTTTCTATACATATATATATATATCTTTTAAAAAATTTATGCCAGAAATATATGATACCTTAACATGCAAGAGTCAGTGATCTAAGGAGTACTGGTCACATACTATCCACCTCTAAATATCTCCTCAGAATTTGACTTGCAATAAGCTAGCATGATCAATATCACGTAAGTAACTTTCTGTGAGCTTTGTCTCTCCAAGTTAGATTCAATGTTCACAACCATGGTACTCATAATCCTTACAATAATTTAAAGGTAAAGAAACACTGTTGTCTATTTCTATACTGTTTGCTTGTATTCCTTAGGTACCTCCATATAGACCTGTAGAAAGATTCACTGTACACAAAATAATGAAAACTGAACTAAGCTGCAATGTGTAAGAGCTCATATAAAGAAGGATTTGAAACCATATAGTGGTTTCATAAATTATCAGTTTTAGAAGCTCAAAAATGATACAAACATAATTAGGTCAGTGACTTGTAAAAATAAACAGAAGAATATTGTTAACATATTAACAAGACCCTGTCTGCGATATATGGAAGGATTGGAAATGTACTTGTAGTTCATCTGAAATATTTTTAAGGTCTCTCTATAGATTTAAATTTCTGCCTTTTGTGTATGCTAAGCTGATTTAAATGAAACAATGAAGCTATTTATTACCGTATGAGTTGTATTTTGAATTGCAAGTATTATGTTTTGTTAATTACTTTAAAACAATTTTGAGTGGTTTCATTTGCTAAACAAATGTAAATAGTTATTGTTTACGTAGAAAGAAGTGGAAAAACACTAATGAGAAAATACGTGAAAATTAAAATAGTTTTTCACCCCAACAACAACAAAATCCTCTGTTAATATTTTTGTTTTGATCTCCATTTTATTTTTCATCAAATAAATAAATATTTTTCTAAAATTAGAACCACCTGGATAGGCTGCTACAGAACATTAATATCCCACTTTTATAACAGTGACTTTAAATTATTTTATTGCAGAATTATACTAACACAACATTATTTTGGAGATTAGATACATACCATTTTATAATCTACCCTAAGCTGATCAAATGTTTTCTTGATGTTGATAATTTAGTTTGTGTCCAAATTATATTAATAAACAATCCATAATGAATTTATTTTGGTTCAATCTTTGCTCACAGCCTTCTTATTTTTTTTTTTAGATTCATGAAATGGATGTTATTGTTACAAAGTACATGTTCCCTTTTATATCTTTTGGTATATATTGCCAATTAATGCTCTAGTATTGTGGGATCAATATAGCCAAATGTGTAAAAAACAGTTCATTTTCCAGAAGTACTATCCTCATTAGATGTTTATTCTTTAAAGTCAAATAAGAGAAAGTATTGTCTCATTATTGTTTGTGTATTTTAATACTTTAATAAGGTTATTATTCCTTTCCTATAATTTATTGTTTATATATATTTCTTTTTAAAGAAATCCATGCATTCTCTATGGAATATCGGTTCATATATACTTTCATTATTTGTAAAAGTCCTTTATGTTGAAGCCATTATGCTTGTCTTGGGCTATAAATTTAAATAACAGAATAAATTCCACTAATTATTTTACTGGGAAAAAAAGACTGAAAATTAAAAAAAAAAATAGAGAATCTAATGAAATAAAACTGTAAACAACAGAGTTGATCAATAAAGCAAATTTTAACAAACTTACAAAGAAGCAGGTAAATAAAAAGAAGGAAAAAAAAATGCAAATACTAAACTGTAATGATAAGAAAACTGAAGTCGCTCTATTAATATGACACAAAGTAATATTTGGGAAAAGATATTACAATAACAAAGAGAGACATTACATATTTTAAAAAGTGCATTCATCAAGAAGAAACAATTATATTTATGTGTGTGCATATACATATATTCACACTTATGAACATATATTTAAAATAAATGGAGCAAAACTGACGCAAAAGGAAAATAAGACAAATCTAAACTGTAAATGGTGATTTCATTATCCTTTCTCAGAAATTAGTTGAACAACAGTCAAAAAAAAAATGATATAGAAAACAAACATTATCAACCAACTTGTATACAAAATATAGCTGTCTTGCTTTTGTATCTACTATGAAAATCTTTACATTTTATTTATATTTAATACAATGATCAATAAAGTAATACTCAATATGGTTGAGTTTAAATAGATCAACTTTTAATTTTTCTATTTATCCAATCTCTACTGTATCCCTTATTTCTTCATTCCATATTTTGGATTATTTGAGTAGTTTTTGATTTTCCATTTTGTCTCCTCAATTGACTTACTAATTATAGTTGTTCTTTTTTCATTAGTAGTCACTCTGGTGTTTATAATATGCTGCCTTAACTTATCACAGTCCAGGTTAAATTTATATTATATCAGTTCATGTGTAATTTGTAACATCAATTTACATTACAGCATTAATTTACACTTCCCAAACTTTATCCTGAACTGGGGTCTGGGGAAACAGGCATATCTGTGCTTGACAAACCCCAGGTTTTGTGTTGGTCTCAACCTATTCATAGTAATGCTGATACACTAGGAATGACTGAGACGCTCACTAGGGCCCAAACTACTTTTGGTGAGCCTGCACAGACATTTCTCTGACTAGAGCAGATTTTGTGGATGAACCAGCCCTTGTTGTACTTACTATGATTGCAAAACACACCTCAGCAACAACCATTAGGGAACTTTGGTTTATTACTCACAGAATTTACAGGGTACATGAAGTGCTCAAGGGCAACACAGTGAGATTGAGGCTGGAGACAGACAAAGAGAGAGTGAGAGAGACAGCTCTTTTTGAGTGTTCAAGAGTTGAGTGCCTAGAGTTTCACAGGTCCCTTAGGCTCTGTTCTCTTTTCTTCAGTCTTTTTTCCTTTCTGTCCTTCTCAATAATCAATAATCTCAATAATCAATAGACTCAATAATCTCCATTGTCCTCTCTTCAAGTTTGCTGATTCTTTCTTCTGCCTTTTCAAATCTACCTTTGAATCCTTCTAGTGAATTTTTCATTTCATTTATTATACGTTTCAGCTCCAGCATTTATTTTTTGTCTTCTTTTTAGGTTCTGTATCTCTTTTTTGGTATTCCCATTTTGTTCATACATCACTTTCTTGATTTTCTACACATCTTCCTTTAGTTCTTTGAGCATCTTTAAGACAGTGGTTTTAAAGTGTTTGACTAGTAAATCCGCCATCAGATCTTTTTCAGGGACAGTTTCTGTTGTGGTTTTTTTTTTTTTTCCTTTGAATAAGCCATACCTTCCTGTTCCTTTCTGTTTTTCTATTTTTTTTCCATTTCTTTGTGATTTTTTTGTTGTTGTTGAAAACTAGACATTTGAATCCAACAATGTGGTAACTCTGTAAATTAGATTCTCTGTGTTCCCCAGTATTTTCTCTTTCTGTTATTTTTGTTTGTTTGTTTTGTTTTGTTGTTATTTTGATTCTTGTAAGCTATCTCTGTGCCAAGGCTCAGCCTGAGGTGTAAACTTAAGGTCTTCTCAGATCTTTGTGAGCTCTTCTTGGGCATCATTGTCACTTTCTAACTTACCCCATGTATGTGGTTGTTTTTTAATGTCCAGTCTTTAATGTCTGGCTCTCTAAAAGAGAAAAGGAGAAAAACAAAGAGGGAGGGAGAGGGTGCTGGCCCTATGAGTCCCCTGGAAGTGATTTTAGCCAGAAGAGGAGGGGCTTAAAATATGGGAAGGGGGAAGTGTGATAAAAATGGGCACCAGCCTGTTTGGCTGCACCTTTGTGATCAGATCAAAGATCCCCTAGTATTTGGAAGACAGGGTCTTTTTTGCTTACTCTGGCTCCCTTAAGCTGTGTGCTGGCTACTCCAGGAATACAAGAACAACTGTCTGCCACTGAGCTGGGGGTGGGGAATAGGTAGCCCTACTGTGCTAAGAGCTGAAATTGACTGAAATTAACTGCAATTTACCATCCAAGTCTTTCTCTGGAAGTTGCAAGCCTTCAAAAGACTCCAGAGTTCCAAAATAATTATATCAAACAGATTATGCTATTGTAATTTTTGTCTAGGTGAGAAAACAGATTCCTGTCACTTTCTACTCCACCATCTTTCCCAAGTGCTCCCCATGTTGTCTATTAGTTTAAAGAGGGTTGAAGTTTGTTCTTGCAGGCTTTTAATTTATTCATAAATCTTTTTAGTGTGGAAAATTTACAAGTGGTAAATAAGGGTCATTGAAACTTATCAAGCAAAGTTTGGAGATTTTATTTTTAGGTAATATTATAAAAATAAGATATCTAAAATGTTAAAATATCACAAATAGAATAGCATATATTTTCTGAATTACTTATATGCACAATGAATCGTAGAAAGTATGGTGGATTATAAGAGGGACATCAATTATTATTTCCTGCTTTTAAGATACATTTTAAAAGTATTTTGCAGCTTATATTCTTCATCTGTAAAGTGGGAAGAATAATGTCATACTATATAATTAACATGCTTTAAAAACTATAAATTCTTAGAGAAATGTAAAATATGTTTTTATAATTTTCTTTATAAACCAGTAAAAATTGTATATACAGGAAAATAAAGAATAAAAAACAATTTACCACTTTCCAGAAAATTGGAACAATGTTTAAATTTACAAATTTTGTAGGATATTAATAATTCTTCATTTAAATGCCTTTCAGAGGCCCAATTTAAATGAAAATGTATCCTAATTATTCATTTATTTTTATAAATATTCATGAAGCTAAATGAAAAGTACACTTAGCCATTTGTTTTTTAAAAGTTATCTGTAAAGATAGAAGTTAATGTAGATTTTAAAACATCATGGATAAATCATTTAACATGTCTTACCTTTCATTCTCCTTATGTGCACAAAGACTTAGTTGGACTACAATGACCTCCTCTATATGATTTCTAAAACCTTATGGATGTTAGTTAATGTAGTGAAACCTTTTGATTCTTGTAATATCACAATCTGAGATTAATAATATAATGACATATTGAATAAACTATGTCAAACAGATGGCATAGTTGACTGTACATAAGAGTTGAATGTGGCAAGTTGGATAAAGCGTTCATTTAATATATGTAAAATATCACAATATATTTTGAGGACCATAAATATAAAGATGAGAATTGCAATATTATGATATTATAACTTTTTATAGTGTTTTCCTTTCTGTCAGTTGTTTCACAAAACTACCTACTATAGAATTATATGCCATCAACTTAGGGCTAACTCTAGAGTAGACACTGAAGTAATATAAGGGCTAGTAGATGTGCTACTAAAAAGTTTAGTGCTTTTATTTATTATAAATTATAGAGAACATTATAATGAGAATATTTCAATTCATGGTAGGGTAACTTGAACAAAAATAGAAATTTCTGTAATCCTATAGAAAGCATGAAATAGGGGAAAGATATTCCTAAGAAAGGGCAAAATAAATAATATGAATTTCTCCTAGGACCCTATTATAGATGACGCTTAGCATAGAAAGTTAGTTAAATGAGATTACTAACTGTAAGTAAAGGAGATGGGAGTCCTCAGGAATAGAGAAGTGACAATGAGGGAAGTGCTTTAATTCTGTGAGTTGGTGATTCTTATGGACATGCATTTCACTAATTAAACTTATGTTTCTTTTGTAAACAACTCTTAGATCTGATCCCTGTGTTTTTGGTGTATGGCTTGACAAAAACAGTGAAAGTGAAGATTTACCTGTTGAACAAATAGTGAAAGAAAGAAAAATAAATGGGAAAGGGAAATAAATAAAAACAAATAAATAAGAATGGTAGGACAAAAAAAAGATAAAAGGAGGTAGCAATGGCAAGAAGAATTATCAGTCAAATCTTTGTTTTGCAGTAACTAATATAGGTAGTCAGGGAAATATCCATATAACTAAGGAATAGCAACATGATATCTATAGCCCTGTAGATCATAATCAGTGTGCCGTAAAGTTCTCAACAATATTTTTGTTTAATATGCAATCCATCTGGATTTTCATCCTGACTTTTCCCTTAATTTTGTATAGTTTCTATAATTTTAATAATAATAATGTATACACACAGACAACATAATTTCTCTCTTGGAAATGCCAGAAAAGATGTCATTATCTTTATATAAGACATTTTTAATATTAAACAGAATGCAAAAATAAGTTGAACTTTTAGTTCAAATGGTTTTAATTATTCTTATTTAACATTTTTCCTTTAAAATATTTTCCACAACTCAATATAATATTCCTCAGTGTTTTAAATTTACTAAATTCCAAATGCTTTTATGTCGTGATGATGCCAAACTTATGAAATGACACAGCTTTGTGTATGCTTATTTACCTTTTTTATAGAACATTGTAATTGAGAATACTTGGCTTGATATTTTCTTAATCTATGCTAAAGATATTCCTCATTAATACTTTATTTTCTCTTAGTTTTTAAAAAATATTAAACTAAAGCAAAAAATACAACAGTGTAATATAATTGTGCATACTGCAGCAATAGGTAATTAAACATGTTTTTAAAAAGCAACACAAAAAGTGATATAAAGTAAGTCCTATAGTTAAGAAAGTACTACTTTTTAAAAAAATCAATTATTCTCTGAAACACAGGAAGCTGCTTTTCAGAAATTACAACAAAGCAAACTTCTGGTAACCATCCTACTGTATATCCATTTCTCAAAATAGTACAAGCTCTTTCACAAAAAAAAGCCAAGTCATTCATTATAAAATGCCCCAAAGGCATAGATTTTCTCTGAGTGAGCTTCATGTTTCCCCTTTACAAAGAAAATCAATTTCAAAAAAAAAATGGGAAGAAATGCTTAGCAACAGCAATTCAGTTGCTTTAAGCTTATGTAGTGACTATACAGTGTATAAATATATAGATATTTGAATACCATTTATTCTTGTTATTTAAACAGTTGAGTACATATTTTCACTGAATGTTTAAGTGCATAGCACATTTGCAATAGCATTCATTGTGTATCATAACCACGTACTGCAAGTAAAATTCAAATAATAATAATGTAAGCTTTTCACATAATAATTATTCAAAATTTTTGTTTAAGTACAAATGTGTTATGAAAATAAATGATTTCACAAGATGGTATGTTATAATAGATCCTCAAGCTACATAATCTTCAAAATATCGAAAATCATTCTTTTTAAGCATAACACTTGCAAATAAGCACTTTGTCCCATTAACATTGAAACAATATATCATTTTAACACCAGTTAACTGTTATTGTAGTGTATATTTTATAGTTTCACAGATACAACACTAATTTAGACAAATACATTTTTTTTCCTTAAGCATATGGACAAAGTTGGACAAATGAAAGCAGGCTCATTAGAACATGAATGCTGCAGTTCTGTGAAAGGTTACTTTTCCTAGTATGTAAATTAATTCGTACAAAGCACCATCTGGATAATAAGTAGAACATTTTGGATAGTCTCTTTCCAGGGATTATGGGTCTCCTTTGCACAATATTCAGCTACATATTTTAAAGCATATTAAAATCGCAATTATTCAACTGGGGGTTAGTAAACACAATTTTCCTATTCTTTCAAGTAATAAAACTCTCTGCTTTTGAGTGTTAGTATAACTAATCAAGAATTGCCCATAATGCCACACAATTATTGGTAGTCGTAAGTGGTGCTTCACCTATAAGGGCAGCCTAGCTTTGGAGACCTGCTTGTTTTCTTGGAACACTGGAACCGAACAACCTAGAGAGAACTTGTGTGAAGACTGTAGGCTTCAATCATTCTTTTTGTTGCAGTAGACTGAATGTCTAGGTATACATTTCTGATTATTATATTTTTAGGTGTGTTCATAGCTGGCTACCTCTAAGGTAAACAAAATAAAAGTAGAGTAACTGCAAAATGAACATATTCTTTTTAGGCTTTGTTCTTAGTCCTACCAAATATTTTGAAGACTAAATTAATTTATGAACATTTAAAAATTTGTAGATATTTTTACATTGTATAAAGGTAACATTATTTTTATATATTCAACACATTATGCTTTTGAAATAGCTTCACATGTATATTTGAAGCTCAGAATAATATAGTGAAGTAAGTCCTGGCAAGAGATTATTTCCATATTAGAGATGGAAAACTGAGGCTTAGCTTACAAGGCCTGTCAAAAATCACATAGTTCTATGAATTAGCACTATCCTCAATACTAATAAATCATTTATCGCCCTATTCCCTATGGGTTTTTATGTTCCCCTACATCAGGAGAAAACTGCACTTAATCTTTTTGCATCTACACTGCAATAGAACTTTAAATATATGAAGAAAACAAACTTGGGCTTTATGTATTTGGGAAAAGCTGCAACTGTCTCCCATCATTGTCATTTTAAAACGATATTGCATACAACAATTTCAATAGAAATATTTGACATTGTTTATGTCTGAATTTTTGTAATTAAACAGAAGGCATGTAATAAAAAGTTTGATTTCATATTTGAGTTTGATGCCTGACACATTTCAAGCCCCATAATTTCCTCTTTCTCTTCTGCCCCACATCTGAGAATGCCTGGATACACCCTCCTTCAGCACTGATAAGAGGTTCAAGTTATGAAAGCCCTGGCTCTCCTGCACAGAAACCCTCACCATGCTTCCACCCCAAAACTACCATAATACCCTAAACTAGTCTCCTTTCCCTATTCTTTCAAACCATTTTTAGATCAGCTTGGGAACCTGCCCTGCTCTCCATAGAAAGCCTCATTATGTATGCAGGCAAACTTTTCCTACTTTCTTAGTGCATGTGTGAAATCCTCAGCCTCACTTCTGAAGCACATTTTGAGTGAGGGGTCTATCTCACATCAGCTTAGTGTCTAAAGCAGTGCATTATGTAGAACACTCCTATTAACATCCAGTTGAGCAATAACTGCTTGTTGAACGAAGCTCAGAGAAGCATTGGTATGTATATATTCAATCCCACTTTTTTTCTTTTAAAGAGAATGTAAATTATTTAAGTTTACACTCCCCCCCTAGAGTGAGTGTTTGCAGGCAAAGGAAAACATCCTTTTGGATCTATGAGTTTGGGTATGTTTAACAAAAATCAGTCGTTATGCTCTTAGCCACATCTCACTAAATATTCATAAATTATGTGTGCCCATCCCATTGACTTATATTCGTATATTTATAGTCATTGTGGACTATTTAGTCATTGTGGATTAAATGTTGTTGATATTTGAAGGCATCACTTCTCTATAAATTTCTCTATGTAAAAAAAAATTGAGTCTATTTCATGCAGCTAAAAAATTCATCTAATTTCTTTTCAAGTTAGTGTTTTGTGATCATTCTAAATCATCTCCTGAAATCATCTCCTGTGTGCTGGGTGGGCTTATCAGTGGCATGACTTTCTAAACTGTCAGTCACTTAACATAACATAAAGCACTTAACTAATAAATAAATTAATCCAGACCTCAGCTGAATGTCTTTGTTGCCAACATTAGGGACCATATTTCTGCTAAAGTTTATAGCTCTCTCTCTGCCCTCTGAATTTCTGATTATTCATACATCATCAGCTTTGGGTAAAGACATTCTGTACCACAGGTATAATTCCAGAAGTATAATCATCTGTATTCTGCATGGCATCATATTAATAAACATCTGAAATATTTATTTGTTAAAATAAATGTTATATCAATTTGGGATATTTTCTACCAATTTTTACACTGGCAAAGTGAGATACACTGTTTCCTTTAAGCCTTGACCTGTATGGTCCATTTCTTTCATTTTTCTTTCTGTTACTTTGAAAGATATACAAAATTTAGGTTTAGTTACTAGATGTCTATTTTTTGAACTTTTAAAACTATACTAGCCTCCAGGACAAAGAGAGGCTCCAACATAGTCAAATTGAAGAATGGCAAAACAAATAAAATCTCTTTAGAGAAAGTTATTTGAAGAAAATCAGTGGGACCTTCAGGTGCAAAGAGTAAAGCATCAAAGCGTTATGGCATTTCACTTCACATTTCAAAGTTCTTTCTCTTTAAAGTTTGGTTCAACAAGGAAAGGGCTCAATTAAGGAGAGAAACATTTTCAATCAGATCAGCAGTAACAGTAGAAAAAATACAATTTAAAACACTACAACAAAAATGAAATGTTGACAGCCTCTGAAAGAACAGAGAAAAGCAGTCCATCTAACAATTAGGGTGAGAAATCGGCCAGTTTGGGCATCTACCACTTTGCCCACCCCTCATCCTATCCTGTAAACTTTTGAATTCCCAGCTGTTCAACTCTTCCTTCAGCTCATGTGTCCTAGAGTTCTCTAATGCTTCTGTCCATCACCTACCTGGAATTGATAACTAAAAAGACCATATCATACTGACAGCCCTTGGACCTTGCTCTGTGCCATGGCATATATTTCAGTTAAAGCCATTTACACTTAGAACACTTACTCCTGGCTCAACCTCTGACTTTCTGAATTCTATATTGTCATCAGCACAGTAGGATAATCAGAAGAATTCTATTCTTGAACTAGCTTGAAGAAGTATGCAGGAATCAACTAACATATGCTGAGAAATCTTTTTATTTTTAAACTTCCTCTCATTCTCCAAGAATACACACAGAAATTGATTTCAGATTTTTACCTTAGTTCTTCAAAAGAAAAGAAAAAAAATGTTTAAAAAAGAAAAATCTTAAACCTATATTTTTCAAGTTTTCAAATATAAAAATAAATGTCTTCTAATAGGAATAATTTATAATTATGGGTGGTTTTCAAATCCCTCATCACTACCTTCACACTGTATTTTCTGATAATTTCCCAGATTTTGTCCAAGTTTAAGATGGTAAATTATTATTTTTTTATTTAAAAAATATTTCCTTTTAATATGCATATACTTCTTTTTAATATTCATTTAATTGTAAACTATTCTTTTGCTGTTATTTTAATTTTATTGCATTATTGACCTAAAACTAATATGTATGACAGTAATCCTTTGAAGTTTACTGAGGCTTAATTTTTGGCCTAATACAGTCTCTTTTTTTAAGATTTCATGTGTGTTTGGAATAAAATGTGTATTCACAGTTTGTTAGTATTGAAATCTAAGTATATCTAAAAAAATCAGTCTAATGAATAGTATTGTTTAGGACTTTATCAGCGTGTTTTATATACTCAATCAGTTTCTGAGGATAGTGCAATGATATTACCAATTATAATAGCTGAGTCATCATCTCTCTCTACCTTTCCATCATTTATCACTTGATATATTTTAAGGTGTCTTGTAATATGCATATTTAATAATGATGAATATAGCCTCTGTTTATATCTTTTTTATGTGTATATATCAATACAGATATAACTTACTAAATACTAACATAACTCTACTATTCCACTGTATTTTTGTCCTCATCAACATGATTTTAATATTAAAGGAAACTCTTGTCCAGTAAAAGAAAAGTTACTATAATTTTATTGTTCATTCCTGGAATTTCCTGAAAAACTCATTTAAATGAAGAACAAAATGTTCATCTCTTCAGTTGATGGTATTAAATGACTATGGATTCCCCAAGACTCTTCAGAACCCTCATCTCAAAATCCTCACTCGTTATAATTTCAAATATTATTATGGTATAATCACTATCCAATCCCAATAAAGATCACAGATTAAAAGACCATCTTAAATCAGACCCCAAAACACATAAACATTCCAACTTCATTCTCTTCCCCCTTCAGGATTCTACCAAGATTCTCTCAAGGTAGTACTCTCCCCTGCCACAGTAAGAATAATCTCAGCTTTTTCTCATCAGCAGTTTATTTTAATGATATTTTGAGAGAGCCAGTATTCAACAATCTTGGAGGTCCACCAGGCTCTAATTGAGACCTCTACACTGTCATGGTCCAAGATCCTCATATCTGAAACAGTGTTCTCTGAGGGCCCTTGAGATCCCTACCAGGACAGAAGTCTTCACAGAGATGTGATTTATGCAGGCACACAGTGCCATGAGCTTAGAAGGGCTCTGTGCTTGCTCTAAGGCTCTATTATTATTAAATTTCTCATCAATATCTGAAAAAGGGGCACTGTGTTTTTATTTTTCATTGAGCTCCACAATTCTGTAGTCAGTCCAGCCTGTCTCTCAGTGATGTCTCTAATTAGGAGTGAGATACATACATTTCTGATTTATATTTTTCTGCATTATTTCATTGATAAAACCAAATGACAATATTTTGTCTCCTGCAAGTAAATGAATCATTTGTAGGAATCTTTTGCTTATCTGATCAGACTTTAAAACTTTTATAATATTTGCCTTATTATTAACTCTACTATTTGTTATTTTTTGTTGAACAACCGTAAGAAGGGAAATTCATGGAGAATTTCAGCAGGAAAAAGATGAGAAGTTTTCCTTTGGAATGGACCCAGCTTACCTTTATACCAGTTGTGTGTAATAAATCAGTTGTTTTTCTCTGTAGCTGAAGTCAAACGTTAGGTAAATTTTTAGATGTTAAACACCACAATGGACCAGAAAGTCAGAAATTTAAATTACCTATTAAGTTTTATTTTTAAAAAGGAGCTTATCTTTAAGGTTTTATCATTATGGAAACTACCTTTTATAACCAAACTTTCACAGGCGTAGAACTTAGAAGATTTCCCATTCTATGTCTTTTTTTCAAATATTATACATATGTGTTTATGTATATATATACATATATATATATATATGGAGAGAATTAAGTTATTTAAAAGTGCGATCAGTCCCCCTTTTAGGTAGTGTGATGCATCATAAAAGCTGTTCTTTGAGAAATTTTTAATGTTTTTGGAAATAAAACACTTTACTTTCCAAATTTTACCTCTCTTGCCTCAATCTAAAATGTGGAAGAATCTAAAATGAAACAAACATTCGATAGATAATCACATTAGTGCAACATAATCCTCCCTATCTAAGACTGATTTACCTCTCTTTTACCCAAAACATAATATAATATGTTAATTCCTAAGAGTCTCTATATATAATTTCCAATTTTAGTGAGCAGTCTTTGCCCCCGGTTGTCAAATTGTAAAGAATGATGCTGGGTTTTATTATAGCTCAGCAGAATGTATGCTTAACAATAAAATATGCATTTCTGAAAAGGCATAAACCTTAGAGTAATGTATGCTTCTTTTCAAGATGTGCATTAATAAAAAATAATACCTAGGGTATTTATAATAGTGCTGAAGGAATTGTCACAATGAACATAAGTAGGTTTGGACATGGTAAAGCACAGATTTACAGGGTATTTCTCACAGAGTTTTCTAAGGCAGAAATGAATGCATATATTCTGTTCCTTGAGTAAAATGTAGCAACAACAAAATAGGTTAATAACAAGTGCTATTAATTTATCCTTCTTGGCTTTTACATGACAAATTGGTTAGGATATAAGACTAGTTAGTTTCTTATTTAAAAAAAAAAAAGGTAAATGTGGTAACCATGGAGTAGTTCTCTATCCATAAATTAATAACATCAAAACGGTTCATTTTAACCACCTTTTAAAATTAGAAATCCATTTTCCAATAGAAAAGAATCTGTACTTGATAAATAATGATAAAGATATATAACTTATTAAGAGGTACAATGCAAGCTCCTTTACAGGCATTATCTAAAATTCTCTTTTCTTTTAATTGAAGTATAGGTGATTTACAATATTATATTAGCTTCAGGTATACAACTTAGTGATTCAATATTTTTTATAGATTATACACCATTTAAAGTTATTACCAAATAATGGCTATATTTCCATGTTCTGTACAATATATTATTGTTGCTTATTTATTTTATACATAGTAGTTTGCATCACTTAATTCCCTACTCCTATATTTCCCCTCCCCCCTTCCTTTTCCCCACTGGTAACAAGTAGTTTGTTCTCTATATCTGTGAGCCTCTTTCTGCTTTGTTATATTCGTTTGTTTTACTTTTTAGATTCCACATATAAGTGATAATATAGAGTATTTGTCTTTCTTTGTCTGACTTATTTCACTAAGCATAATGCCCTCTAGGTTCATCCATGTTGTTACAAATGGCAGAATTTCATCCTTTTTTGTGGATAAGTAATACTCCATTGTATATATATACTAGATCTTCTTTATCCATTCATCTGTTGATGGACACTTAGGTTGCTTCCATATCTTGGTTATTGTGAATAGTGCTGCTATAAACATTGGGGTTAATGTATCTGTTTGAATTAGTGTTTCATTTTCTTCCGATATACACCTAGAAATGAAATTGCTGGGTCATACGGTAGTTATATTTTTAGTTTTTTGAGGAAACTCCATACTGTTTTCCATAGTGGCTGCACCAATTTACATTACCACGACACTGTATTACTAGGGTTCCCTTTTCTCCACATTCTTGCCAACATTTGTTATTTGTAGGCTTTTTTGTTGATAGCTGTTCTGACAGGTGTGAGAGTAAACTGGTGGTTACCAAGGGTTGGGGAAGGAGGAAATAAGAAGTTGTTGCTCAGAGTGTACAAAGTGTCAGTTATGTAAGATAAGTGTTAGAGATCTATTGTATAGCATAGTACCTATAGTTAAAATACTACTGTATACTTAAATTTTTGCTGAGTGGATAGATCTTATATTAAGTGTTCTTGCCACAAAAAGGCAAAGAGGGTAGGAGGAAAATTTGAAGGTGATGAATATGCTTATGGCATTGATTATGGTGATGGTTTCATGAGTGTATGCTTATCAGAATATCAAGTTGTTTCTGTCAAATATGTGTAGCCTTTAGTGTATCAATTATAACAACAAAATGTTTTAAAAGATTTATCAAATTTATAGTTTCATTTTTCTTATAAATTAATGTAAGAGTCATTTGTTCTTATATTTCAATATGTTACAAATTTAGTGTGCATGAGTCTGCATTCTCTAAGCCCAGATAACACAGGAGCACAGAAAAGACTGATTTTAAACACCTGAAATATTGAGAGATGAGAGATAGTTCCTATTCTGAGGCCAGTTTGCTAGTTAGGGTAATTAATAATTCTGTAGAAAATCTCAACAGTAACATTAGTCACATTTTTTTGGAGAAAGCTCAACTTCACCTTATACGTACTTCCAAATTTCAAGTAGAAATATTAGTCGTGAGAGGATTTTGTCTCTCTCCTGTCTCCTTATTCCCTCTTTTTCTTTTCCCATCTTCCATCAATTACCAAAGCATGGATAAGGTATAAAGCAGAGGCCAGAAATGGAAAAAAGCAATTCCATGTAAACTGGTAAATATTTACAGTGATACACAGGGATAAATATAAATAGGAAGAATCCAAAGGTTGAGAAATGATGGAAATAAAGTGTTGCATCTGTTGCTATTTGATTGGTAGTCACCAATGTATAAATTGATATATTAGATTGCCTATGGAGTGAAGAGACCAACAGAACTGAAATGAGCCCAAAAGAGAGAACAAGTTAAAATTCTGTTTTTCAGATCAGACTCTTAACCATGTTGGGTTTACTATGCATACTTATGTAAAATGAACTGTAAAGCAATATAGCAGTCTCCAGTTCCTCTTCACTAAAGAGCTTATCCTTATGATTCCTGCAATGTTATGTTCCAGATTGAATTCTTTTCCACTCTGGAATACTCAGCTACTTCATCAAACCCTTTATTTTAAAATATTAGTTGTACATAGCATCCTAAGAGACATAATTTATGCACCAATGTATTTTAATTATTTTTTGCAAAGAAATTTAATTCCTCCCAAGAACCCCCAGAATATTGCTTATTGTTTTGTGTTTTTGTGTTTCTCTCTCTTTTTATCTTCATAGTTGTATTTGAGTTCTTGGAAACTATATTCTTTCTGGAGGTATGGAATTTTTCTGAGATGAGGCAACTGTCTATTTTTAGAAAGATTCAATTTTGGCTTGAAGAATTAGATGAAAATTAATCTCTCAGTACACAAAAATTTGGGACAGAATTACTTCCTATGCAAAGGCATTGACTATCTTCCTTGCCGTCATGTTATATCACCTGTAAGTACCACCATTTAATCATGTTCAGAAAAAAACAAGATAATAAAAATAGTACTCTTTCATATTAGGAATCTCAGTACAGGAGACCTCAAAGAAGGGGTCTTCAACAAAGGTCTAAAGACCCTGGTATAAGCTTGGCCAGTCTGATTCAAAGTTAGTGCAATGCACTCAGAAGTCTCTTGTACATTTAAGGGACATTTTCTTATATTCACGCATTGAAATTTCCATATACCTAATCTAGATGTGCATTCAAATAACCCCACTGCAGTTCATGCCAAACTAGGAATTCCTCAAGATAAAAGAAGGGAAATACATCTATAATATATTAACCATGAGAACAGATTGATTATAGGTATAATTTCTGCCCAAATTTTCTGCCTGTGAGATACTAATACACCTAGTAGAAATGGAGACTGAGTAATCTTCTGCTCTTTGCTTACACTGGATTTTTGCTTAAATTAACACACCAAAAATATTGTCCCTAATTTTAGTGCTATGAGCACTTCTGTTTACCTCTTTATGCTTAGCACCTAGAACAGTGCCTGGTATATAGTAGGTGCTCACTAAAGGTTTGTCAAAAGAATTATGAAATTGTCCTAATTGGAAACAAAATCCACGAGGGAAATTTTACATCTTGCCTACTATTTTCTTGCAATCTTGTGAAAAACAGAGTAAGAAACAGGTTATAAGTTATTTAGGAAAACAGGTAGCTTTAGGGGTTTGTCTAATCCTGGTTCTGGAAAACTTGAAAGTCTACTACATCTTAAAATCCCATATTGGAGGAATTAAAACCCAAAAATTCTGAGCCTGATAAAGTTTCAGGAAATTTGTCAAAGGGGTTACATAATAGAGAAATATTAATTGATAAATACCCCTTCACCTTTTCTTTTTATTCATTTGATAAATTAGGCTTACGATTTTCAGATTTTTTTGAATATTTGGTTCACAAATACCACTAGTTTTGATAACCCCCAAGTTAATTTTAGGGTTAGATGAGTTAACTATATATATAGTTAAACCTTGAACAACTTCAGGGTTAATCTGCATATAATTTATAGTCACCCCTCCCTATCCATGGGTTCCTCTGAAGCTGGAGATTCAACCAACTGCAGACCATGTAGTACTGTGGTATTAATTATTAAAAAATATTCACATATAAGTGGACCTGTGCAGTTTAAACCCATTTTGTTCAAGGGTCAACTTGAACAGGGCATGAAGGGTATCTACCACTATACAGGGCATGAAGGGTATCTACCACTATAAAGAAATCTTTTCCTGAAAAGAACGATAGATCTATTGTCAATGGGAAGTTCAGAAGCCAAAGATACGAATGGGAAGGCATGAGTTGAGCACTTAAAAACTGTTAAAGTACTTTCCACCTAACTCTAAGACTCCCATGCTAAGATAAGTTGGTCATGGAAAGGGTTAGATTTTAAGTCGCCTCCCAATCTCAAGAAAATTTTCATGCTCTGAGGTACACTGTAAAACACCACAAAATTCCCAACCCAACAGCATATCCCTCTTAGGTATTAATTTGGGTTAGAGAGACCCAAGACTTAGCTAAATAAATGTAGTCCTCAAGTTTCAAAGAATTGAGTGCTCTACCTTCAGGTGCACCTGCGTGTTTTATATCTAAGAACCGTGGTTCTGGAAACTGTAGATAACTAAAAAAAATGGCAAAATCTTACTAAGACAACCTAGAATTATAATGAACATTATGGGGAACATTTCAGTTAGACAAGCTCATTCATCTAAGAAGTGCACTTGAAAGCAAGGGTTTCCAAACAACAAAGAAAATGGGATACCTATTTTAATTGGCATGCAGAAGCCTCCAAAAATCTTGAAAATTCCAAAATAGCTTCACTCTTGAAGAGTTGTTGTAAAAAGGCTAATGAAAAATTAAAGACACAGAAGTACCTAAAATAAAAGATTATAAGACTGATGTGATATGATATATGACTCCTACTACTCTTCTCTTTCTTCTTCTACCTGAGTACTCAGTCTACTAATTCTCTCCCTGAATTGTCTTTCCACTCTGAAGAGGCTACAAAACCATTAACGAGAGTCTGCCAAGTTAGTGGCCTTAAAACTGCAACAGCTCCAAGGCCAGAACCTAAAACAACAACCTTTGCACCTCCTCACCCTTTGCACCCTCCTCGTGGTCCGTCATCAAAATCCTGGCCCAGAAATTGGTCACATTTGCAATCAACTGGATACTGGAAGACAGATTGCCCTCAAAGGTTTTGTGCAAATCCTTGGACACTAACTCCGATGTCCCCATGTCTATCCTCAAAGAAGACACCCGTATGGTCCCCTCCCAGGGTTGATGAGACTCTAAGAGATTCTCCAGTAAAAAAAGTTAGATTGCTGAAGCCAATGAAAGTGATATAGCTTTTGATATCCCGATGGAATTGAGAAATAGAAAAGGATAATAAATTAAAAAACTCTAATTAAATGAATAAATTTAGGAGTCTTATTTAAAAAAATACTAAGTGTAACACCCACACATACATGCGCGCGCGCGCACACACACACACACACACACAATCTTTACAGAGATAAGAACAAAGATTTAGTAATAGCAAATATCTTGGAAGTGCTTAAGTTTACTATTATGTTACAGATGATAGAAGTAATGTCTGAGACGCCGCCTGCCAATTCCTGGCCTGCCTGTTCCATTTACACAGGTGTCAGATCTGCCTCTAGGTGCGAAGGCCTCCCCTGACTATGCTGCTTCCTCCTCCATCTTTCACAGACTTTAGCCATCAATAAATCATTTGCAATTTTAACTCTCTCTCAGTGTCTGCTTCCAAAAGACACAGCCAACATAAGGACTTTGGAGTATTTTTATGCACAGGATTTGACCCAGGATATGAAACTGATTGCCATCTTTTCATTCAAATCATACATAATGTAATTCCTCCTCACCATCACCATACATGAACCAATTTTGCTTTTCTGGTTTGTTTGGAGACTGTCTTTTGCTTGCCTCTTTATTATAGAGCAACTCTAAGAACAGCAAGGAAATGAGAATTGCTTGTTAGATTGAGAAATAAGTTTATCCAAGAAATTAGAAACTGGCATCTTTCTGTAAGTTAATAATTCAGCATAACCACAAGAATTGTATGATTAATCTAGGCCTTTTCTTTTCTTAAAAAATAAAGAAAATATTAAATCACATTTTATGGTTGCAGGATGTAATGCAAATGTATATACATTTTTTTCAGATCAATGTATGCCTCTATGCCACAGAATTTTGCATTATTTTCTCTCTTGGTCCTAGTTATATAAATCATCTGTATAAGCAACTCTTTTCTCACGTGGTAAATTGTAACACAATATAGAATTACTTATATTTGAGAGTTACATGATTTTGAGAGTTGCATGAGAGTTATTGTGTAGAGAATAATTAAGGAAATAAATTTGTGTTAACATTATGTATCTTTTGCAAGTATTTTTGCTTTTATTAGACATGCAATTCTATAAGAACTGTAGCCACAGTGGTGAAAGAGAATATCTACAACCTGGAATATTATTTATCATTTATCTATGAAAAGAGTAGCAGATTAAAAAAATGACAATTTACTTATAAAGAAATAATAATCAAATAATTTTCTAATGCTATTTTAAATATATATTTTCTCATCTGAGTACATAACCAGAGAGTTGGAAAAATTCGACCTCCTTAAAATCAGAAGCAGAATGGATTTTCACAGGTATCTTGAATTTTCTGGCCAGGAATTCTGTACATCCACATAATTCTAGTCCTATTTAAAATAATGAAATCCAAAACAAAAAATGCAACATTTTTTAGAAACATTATAATGTGCTGGCTATGCTATGGTTATATAACATGATTATATGTGGTTATATAATATTAAGACATACTATGTCAATTATATCTCAAAAATATGTATTTTTACATATTTTTACAACTGGTATAGTAATATATATTGGCATGCAATATTCAGTAGATAAATTAAGTTAAAAATTTATATTCCATTTTATTCTGTAATTACATGTTATAAAAGTGCCCACCAACTGAAATATTGACGATCATGTCATTTGTTAAAGTATTCTCATAATGTATAAATATTTTTTTAATGTTGATGAGAGTTTTTCTTTTTCTTGTTTTTTTTCCTGTGTCTAGCTAGAGTTCACATCCACCTGACCAAAAAAAAATTGTGGTGCAGAGAAATATGAAATTCTTCTAACATGTTTTCTTTGCATTACTTAAGAGTTCCATATTATAGAGTTTATTAAAAATTATCTCTGCTTCAACTGTACCATGTTGACCTTTTAACTTTATTTCCCCTGTGGACTATATAACCTTCTGTTTGGTTTTATTACTAATTTTAAGATTTTCATTATTGATGAAAATTATTTCATTTTATTGATGATGACTCAATACTTTACAATGGATTATTCACTCAATAAATTAACTATAATTTTTATTTTGTAAATACAATTTTTTTAAATCAGTCATCAGTTTTATACACATCAGTGTATACATGTCAATCCCAATTTTTACTTAGCAAAACATTAACATATTTCTCACTAAAAAAGATACCACACATCAATTATTAGTAGATATTGAAATATGCACAATAATATGAAACTAAAATATTATAAATTTCTTCTAACTTCAATTTACAGGATCCATGAGATGTCTGTGCTTGGTAGAATAAGTAACTTCAGTCTTTTATATTTCTTCAGTTCAAGCATTCTCCAGAAGTTTTGAATTCAGTGAAAGAAACCTAATGTCAGTCTATTCTTGTTCTCTGGGAAATTCATCCAAACGGATAAACTTCAAAGTAGAAATTTCTTGAACTTTGCCAATACTCTCTTCAGCTAAGCACTTAGTATAATCACTGTCTAATCATTTCCCACTTAACTCCCACTGGCTCACTCAGGTCTTGCGACGCTGGTCTGCTTGCTTTTCCTCAAACACTTAAAGCTTGTTCACCCTTTGTGATTTGTCAGATGGCTGTCCTGTGTACCTGAAATGTCTCCCCAAGTATCTCCATAGTTAACTCTCTCAAGACTTTGATCAAATGTCACATTCTATTTATAGTTACGGGGAGTTATAGTCCCTCTATTTATAGTTATAACCCTCACCCCAAGGCCGAAATGAACTTAGGAGTCCATATATCTTTTCGAATAAGTGTTTTTGTTTTCTTCAGATGTACACCCAGAAGCGGAATTCCTGGATTGGATGGTAGTTCTATTTTTAATTTTCTGAGTGATCTCCATACTGTTTTCCATAGTGACTGCACTGATTTGCACAAACAGTGCATAAGGAATTCCTTTTCTCCACATCCTCACCAACACTTGATATTTGCTGTCTTTTTGATAATAGTCATTTTGACATGTGTGAGGTGATATCTCATTGCGGTTTTGATTTGCATTGCCCTAAATATTAGTGACGTTGAACATCTTTTCGTGTACCTATTGCTCATCTGTATGTCTTCTTCGGGAAAGTGTCTAATCAGGCCCTCTGCCTATTTTTTAGAGTGTAGGTTGTTGTTTTCTTTGATATCGTGTAGTATGAGTTCTTTGTATATTTTTGGTATTAATCCCTTGTCAGATATATCATTTGCAAATATTTTCTCTCATTCACTAGGCAGCTTTTTTGTTTTGTTGACAGTTTCATTCTCTGTGCAAAAGCTTTTTAATTTGATAGAGTCCCATTTGTTTATTTTTACTTTTGTTTCTCTTGCCTGAGGAGACATATCCAAAGAAATATGACTAAGACCAATGTCAAAGAGCATACTGTCTATGTTTTCTTCTAGAAGTTTTATGGTTTCAGGTCTTACATTTAAGTCTTTAATCCATCTTAAATTTATTTTTGTGCATGGTGTAGGAGAGTAGTCCAGTGTGATTCTTTTGTATGTGGCTGTCCAGTTTTCTAAACACCATTTATTGAAGAAGCTGTCATTTCCTCATTGTATACTCTTGCCTCCTTTCTTGTAAATTAATTGCCTATGTAAATATAGGTTTATTTCTAAGCTCTATTCGATTCCATTGATCCATGTGTCTAAAATCACCCAGGTTTTTAGATTGGGTTAACAGGTGAACAATTCACTTAGAGGGGAACACTTTGAGGGGTAGAAGGTGGAACCAATGACATTGTATTTTCTCTATATTTAATATGGGGTGACTTCGGACATTTTCAATTTTCACAATTTAACTACTTATTGTGTCTCTAGAACATATTAATTCTAAGACCCGGAGTCCTAGACTTTAAAATACATGTTTTGAAGGTGATTAAATTAAAATAAATAATACATTAAAAAAGCACCCCCCCAAAAAAAAGAAAAGAAAAGAAAAAGCACCAAAAATATTGCCTGCCCAAAATGCTGTCTAATTATATAAATTAATGGAGACTTGGAAAATCTTATGTGCAGATGAATATACAACTTAAAATATGAGTGCAGAAATTAAGCACTTGGGAGAAGTGTAGAGACAAACATACTCTAAGCCTTCAGAGGAATATTATTTACACTTAACAAAAATACTAACAAGTCCTAAAGCTAACTAATATACTTGATAATCAGACAATCACCAGGTTTTTGCTGGAAAAATATAGGCTATCTACCTCCAGCTCCAGAGCCATCTAAATGAAGCAGAATGTCATTCTTTTCTGAGTTTGAATGTATGGTTTACTATTAACTAGGAAAATTTTTAGGGTAAAATAAGGTATCAAATAATTAAAATAATATAAATTTTGAGATGTTTATTATTGACTAACCAAATTGTTTATTATATTAGTAGGTTTATAAAAATAATACTATTTAGACACTTTTTAAAAGTAATTAAAAATCAAGATAACATAAGTATATATTAAAAGCAAAAGGTAAAAATACTTTGTTTGCTGTACCTCAAATGTTTCTAAGTCTATGCCATTGGGTTTTTTTAATTATTATTATTTATTTATTTTTGGCTGTGTTAGGTCTTCGTTTCTGTGCGAGGGCTTTCTCTGGTTGTGGCGAGCGGGGGCCACTCTTCATCGCGGTGCGCGGGCCTCTCACTATCGCGGCCTCTCTTGTTGCGGAGCACAGGCTCCAGATGCGCAGGCTCAGTAGTTGTGGCTCACGGGCCTAGTTGCTCCGGGGCATGTGGGATCTTCCCAGACCAGGGCTTGAACCCATGTCCCCTGCATTGGCAGGCCGATTCTCAACCACTGCGCCACCAGGGAAGCCCCATTGGTATTTTTGAAGAATTCTTTAGAGTATAATCTTATTTTAACTTACATAGTAGAATTGCCTGCAATATGTATATATATATATTTTTTGGTTTAAGGTTTATTAATCTAAAAAATGTAATTGCTGACACTTTCAGCTAATTTTTTTTCTGTAGGTCTAATTATTTTTAACTGAGAAACAAATTTTTTATAGATGCTGAGGTAACTGGTAAGCTCAGGGTAAATTCTGATAATTAACATTTTTAAATTCTAGTTTTCTATAGAAACATTTATTCTTTCTGTTACAGTTTTTTGTTCCCCATTCACTTTATCATTCTTCAAAAAATATTTTTATGATACAAACTCATCAAATAAGTTGCCTATATTTATGCTTTAAAAAGTCTCCATTTTGGGGGTAAGGACACAACATGAAATTTGCCCTATTGACAAAAATTTTAAAGTGCATAATACAGTATTGTTGACTATAAGCACTATGCTATACAGCAGACCTCTAGAACTAATTCATCTTGTATGTATATGTCCAAACATATCAAATGGTATACATTACATATTTTAGAATTTTACATATATGCAGTTTTTTTGAGTATATCAATTATACCTTGATAAAGCTCTTTTTTTCAAAAAAGCATGTTGCCCAGTTTAGTCACTTCAAAATCATAGGCTTTCTCAACTTTATTCTGCTCTGGTTCAGAATATGTATTTATTGAATTTCAAATATGAGATCAGTCTAAAAACTCTACTGATGTTATTTTCCAAAATATAATAATAAAATTTCAAAATTAAATCTTTAACATTTTTGACATCTAATCATTTAATTTAATTCCTCCCTCTTCTACAGGGAAAATTTTCAATTTTTTCTTGCTTTCAAGTTTTATTTCCAATAAATCGCAATTCAAAAAGCCTTCAAAAGTTGAAATTTAGTCATTTTGCTTGCAAAATAATTTGATTAAAGATTCATATCAGATTTGAATAGAATGCTAAAGAACTCATTTACAAAAACTTTTAATCCTACTGTAACAGTTTTTACAAAGTAGTTTCCCAAAGGCTTAAATATTTTTAAAACCAGTCTAATGACAGATAGCAAGAGAGAAAATACCTACTGCTGTCTTAAAGTACGGGCTTCTACTTTGTTTTTTATTTTAATTAATATTTTAATATTCAATATTAGTTATCACAAAATTAAAACTCATTTTATATATTCATTCAAAGCATTTGTATACTTTGATAGCCATAGTCTGTATTTTGATTAGCAGAATTTTGCATGTAAATATGAATTATGTGGGCATTATAACCAATCCCAAGTACTTTGCTATGCATAAGTTTCATAATTCACTAATAATATGTTTTAACCATGATTCTGTGCTCTGCCAAGATTTGTACTCTTTTAATTTTGTATTTAGTGTAGAACATTTTAACTAAATTTATTATTTCATGCACAATAATATTGTTATACTTCACCATCGACATAATGAACTTTCAAACTTCACTTTGATTGCATATATTGAATCTAATCATCAAACCAGCATTTGAACTAACACAATTGATATTTCTATTTGACAATCTGATGACTTTGATATAAAATGGATCATTCAATTGTTTTTAAAGAGTTCTTCTGCTGGTAACACCTCTAATCACATTAATAGCCATCTCTGCATCTTTTGTTCATAGTCACCTACAACTTAATGACCATTTCTCTAAATGTGACAGTAAGTATAAATAAGTATATCTTGAGAAGCTACAGACAGGCTGAAGCTACCTATCTTGTTTTGGTCTTTTTTTTAATAAGGAAGGAAATATATTCTATTTAATAAAACTAATATTAACCATACTTAGTGAAAATTATTTAGATTCATATAAGCTACAATTGTACCTGAAAGGAACCCTTGTGAATTGACAGTGTGTTCAGATCACATCGAGGATTTTAAAGACTATTCTGATAAAGCTCAGTTTAATAAGAATAAGAAGAGTCTTTGGAATATTTATATTTTTCTGATCACAAGACCATGGAAACCAACAAAAATTTTGTGTAATTTAAGTAAACAGAGAAAGAGGGAAGATCAGTATGTGGTACAGCCGGTTGGTCCTTAAGGAAGTGTTTCATGGGAATTGAGGAAGGAATGCATAATTTTATCACGGGGGAGTTTGGTGACTTAAAATAAAAGATAATGCATGCATGAATATGCACACATGGAAACTAAGGTATTGCTGACTTGATTGTTGACTCGATCAGAGAGATTAGATTAAAAGCATCTGATACCAATTTTACATCACTTCTTCTACCCAGTAGCTACTGGGAGAAAGAGCACAAGTAGTTGAAATGGAGTTTCTCATGATAATTGGTCTTTGAAAATTGATTTGAATTTTGGAAACAACAATAGCCTGCTGGTGTGATGATTCATTTTGGTGTACTCTCACTGAAAGTTTATTTGCCTTTCAGTGTAATACCTTTTAAAATGCATAAAACATAAGGTAAAAAATTAAAAAGAGAAAATTAGAATTATTCAGAACATTAGTCCCATAATATTTGACATATTTTTTATAATATTTTGAAGTATTTTCCCACTTTATATGAGTACATATTAATATATTTGGAGTTAATATGTACCTTGTTCTATAGCCTCATTTCTATGTTTAAAATACTTGTGAACTTTCTGAGTCTATAAATGTAGTTCTCAAAATGGCTCTTAATGACTTAAGCTTCCACAAGCAAAATGTACCATTAATCTTTCAACAAATATTTTATTGTTGAACATTAATGTTATTTTCAAGTTTTGTTATTAGAATTAAGCTTATACTAAATATTAAAATGTGCATTCTAGTATTTACATATTTAATTAAGATTAATTAGTATTTAATTGAGATTAAATATTTAATCTTTTTCTTAACAGAAAAATATAGGCCCATTGTAAATCAGCTGAGTTCTATGAATTTTAATTCAATATGTTAGGTCAAGAAATCTGTGTTTTCATTCTGTGAATAGTACCTAAATAGTCACAGAGTTAATTTAATTTTAATACTTGAGTATTACATGTTTTCTAGAATATGCAAAGGCCAAAAATAACTTGGAACACTCTACTTCTGGTCTTCTTCCTCTCCTAAGATACACTCAAAGAGAGATAGAGAGAGAGAAAGAGATTGAGAGAGAGAGGTGGCCGGGCGGGAAAGGGAGAGAGAAGGGCTCTGACTGTGGCATTTTTAATGTTTATTCTAAAAATTTCTGGTGAATGAATTCTAAAGATATCAGGTAAGTTTTTGACATGATACTGTATTATTTCTTAGAGCTTATTCTGCCCTTTTCCCTAAATGCCCTGCCTCAATATGACATCCTAATTTTCTGGTATGAATTGCTTCCTCCTGAGGGTATGATAAGGCTATAGATTTTCCATTAAGTTTGTTTTCAAAGAGCTTCATTTATTTAACCTACACCATTGAAAATGGTTTGAAGAATTTCTACTCATGATCTTTCTGAGTGGAGAGTTTGGCTAGTTTTGGTGAAAATATTTCTTCTGGCAATGTACTCACGTTTTGATAACCTGTCTAATGTCTTTTCCAAGAACTTTCTATACATACATCACATGCTTTTTTTAAAAAAATTTAATTGATATTATTTTCCCAAGCAGATGAATAATGTGTTAATTTACTTGTTATGAGTCTTTGTAGCTGTGGAAAAAACAAGTGTGATGCTTTTATGAACTATCAACCTAAATAAACCTAGGAGGCAATAATCAAGCAAAAAGTATTTATTTGGGATCAGATTGTAGATTCAGGTAGCAAGCCAAACAGCATCCTGCTAGGGAGTAAA
The DNA here is from genome assembly GCF_028021215.1 of Eschrichtius robustus. Classification (NCBI taxonomy): domain Eukaryota; kingdom Metazoa; phylum Chordata; class Mammalia; order Artiodactyla; family Eschrichtiidae; genus Eschrichtius; species Eschrichtius robustus. The sequence continues at coordinate 44,932,694 of NC_090829.1, forward strand.
ATCAGGAGCTTTTAAAGGCAGAGAAGGGAGGTTTTCATTATAAAGAATTATAATTGGAGTTGGAGGCTGAAGCTAATCTTGGCTAAATGTGATTGAGAGCTAAGGCTATCTCTAGAGGGAGGTAAAAATCCATTACTTCGGCAAGTCGCAGATGTTCTTGCAGAGTCCTTGGAGTATTTGTTGTTTGGCCCAGTTCAGAAGTTCATGGTTCCACTCAAAGAGGACGTGTGTAAAGTCTACTTAATGGCCTCTTGGCTCAATTTTAAAACTCCTTGATGTAGTGACTCCATTTTATTTCACATTTTATAGTGCATTTAAAATATCTGTCTCTAAACAACCTACGAACATGTATGTTTACTTTTTGAACATGGTGGTCATCATGGCAAACTTATCTCACTAAAGATTTTGCCTATAGATTCACGTTAATAAGATGAAGATTACACTAGAATGTAATGATAGATTAAAGGATTATTAAGAAATGTGTCATTCTGGCAAGTTTCTTGACATAGCCTAATGCATATTACCTTAACATTCACATAGTTGCTTTATTTTTTATTTCAATATTACATATCCCCTCAAAAGTGGTGATTTCTGCATAACTTTGCACAGGAAATAGCACGGTCTTTTATTTGACCTAAACAGTAAAAAGCTGATAGTACCAAGCTTGGCCTTTTAAGTCAAAGGCTTCTTTATCTTCATTGCATGTAGTAGACCAAAACTAGACGCAGAAGCATTTCTTGTGGCTATTGTTCTTTCACCCTCCCCAGAGTGAAACTGCTATCCGATTTCTATCATCTTACATTAGTTTTTCTTCTTTTAAACTATGCACACATTTATAAATACTGTATCCATTCTCATGTCTCATTCCTTTGCCAATATTATGCTTATGAAATTTATAATTGTTTTTGTGTGTAGCCATTTATAAATTTGCATTTTGAAATAGTATTTCATTATATTAATATAGCCCAATACATTTATTCATTCTATTGTTGATGAATAGTTGGTGGTTTCCAATATTCTAGTATTTATGCATAATACTGCTCTGAACATCTTGTACATGTCTTTTGGTTTAATTTCTGTTGGATATACACCTAGAAGTAAAATTGCTTGTATTTGGATGTACTTATGTTCAGCTTTAGTAGATACTGCCAAATAGTTGTCTAAAGTAAGTGTAAAAATTTACACTCTTAGAGGACTCAGAAAAACTGCCCAGGACATCCTACTGCCTACCTCACTTTAGGATATCATTGTAGGATATTTCCCTTTGGGAAAGATATGGGTGCATTTCTGGCTCTTAGATGAATAATTGGACTTTGTAGGAATTGACTGTAAGGGAAGGAGGGCATGTGTGTGTGTGTGTGTGCGTGTGCATGCACGTGCGTGCACTGGCACAGATAAGAAGCAAAATGTAGTTGAGAAAATCAGAAGTTTGTCCAGGCTCCTTGTTCACTGCAAACTATCCCTCTACCTTCAACTTAGTGACAGCAGGGCCCTCTTTAGCATTGTTGAATTGATTGCAATGTGGACATTTAACCAAGCTTGGTAATCTTTTCCTTGGAAGTATGAATCAGAACTGAGACCTGTTTTGGGGTTGCTGGCCTCATCAACTAGATGAGAATGAGAACCGTAGCGGTTGAATTCTGTCACCCTTTATATGGTGCAGAAACATTCTTGATGTTTGGAAATAAGAAGTAATTGTGCAGATATGAAGAAAGAAGTAAAACATCATATGCCACATTACATCAGAATTGTTAATTTGGCCAAATTATTTTTCTGTGTCTGAAATCTCTTGTCTTTTACTACTTAACCTCTGTCCTCCATACTTTACCTTTTTGATTCAGTGGTTCTGACCTCCTTTCCTACTTAAAAACAGTTCTCAAGAAATAATGTGAAAAAGTGTTTCCCAATGACTTTTGATTCACTGATAAAGCTTAAAAATTTCGCAACTATTTTCATATATCAAAGCCATCACAGCTTTTTAAGTTTTCATCCAACATCATAAAAATGTATGTGTTGAGTCCTTTGCACTAGAAAAAGGTTGAAAACATGTTTTGAGGACATGAGACCCTTCTTATGGCTCCCTTGTCGCTCTGGAGAACAGGTGTTGAACTTCCCAGGCTAAACTATGAATGCAATAATGATTTTAAGAAAAATGATATGATACCTTTCACATGAAAAGTATCTGAGCATACAAGTCAATCCTGAAACTGTGTAGCTTAAAAGCCACAAACTAAATCAGTAGTCATTAAACTCATTAATGTAAGACTAGAGTTATTCTAAATCCTATCGTGCTTTTAGGAAGGTGATGGGATTGAGAATTACGTTCCAGCAGACACTAGGCTCACACTTCTGTGAGGCCCTGTTTAAATGAAAGGGTTTCTTGTCCACAGTGTGAGAAGCATTGTTCTAAAGAAACACAAAAGGGCTTATATTTTGCTGTAGCTCTTATCATGACCATAGCCACCAGGTTTAAAGTTTGTAGGAGGCTTTTCTGTCCTAAGGCACTTGTTTAAAGCCATACTTTTTTTTTTTTGGATGTTCACCTCCAGAACTCTATGAAAAGGAAAAGTTCAAAATATTTAATATTGATGTAGTCTGCCAGGGGCTTGATAGCTGGACCATCAATCAATAGCGACAATTCCCAATTTTCATTTTATCAAGTGCAACAACACCCATTGAAGACATCTGTTTTGTGATATGTTAAGTGAATTGCCATACACATTTCTTTGGTTCTCTTTTCAAGCATGAGCTTAACTACACACTGAAAATAATTTACTAGAAAGATGGTTATTTAAGTATGTATAACTTGGCAAGAAAGGCATCAAAATAGATGGATTTTTAATTTATGCATGCCTGAATTTTACGTCTCATCCAGACATAAATTACTTTAAGCCAGCGTATTGTGCAGACCTATGTTGTATCTTAGATATAGAAATGTCTACAGTATGTGGGAAATACAGCCAAGAATAAAAGTCTGAAGCAACTCATTCTTCTTCTCAATATAATTCATATTAAATATTTTAAATGATACATAAATATAATAATCTAAAGATATTCGGATATAATGTTTTTGAATTTATTAGCTATTGATATTCAGGATCAATATTCCATAGCATTTAATATAGGCAGGTGAAAATTTTATGTCCTCCAAGCCTCTGGGCTCTCTTTTCACTTTCCGACCTCCCTGACCTCCTATTACATTCCAGTACCCACTAAGCCCCTGAGTAGCTCCTTGAATATGTTGTATATTTTCCTTGCCACACAACATGTGTCTTACAAACACTGATTAATTGTTTGATATGTAATGGGTATTTCAACACAGACAAGGATAATGACATGCTCCATTCATAATGTTGCCATATGTAGAAGATAAAAATACATGACCACCACCTAAAAGTGAATTTCAGAAGAACAAAAAATACTTCTTTTAGGCTCTGGGACATACTTATTATGAAAAATGATTTGTTGTTTATCTAAAATTTAAATTTTACTGGGTGTCCTGTATTCTATCTTTCAATCCTAACCTGTCTTCAAGGTCACCACTTGCTTGGGAAGTCAGTCACATGAAAAAAACAACTGTAATGAAATATAAGAAATACTGTGGTAGCATTCTGGAAAATGGAGTATGTTACATCTTAAATGTCCACTATTCATCAAGCATTTGTTGAGTACCAGAAACTCTGTGGTAGTCACTCTGTTTGGAACTTGGATACAAAGAAAAATGAGATATGCTTTCCAAGATGGTTAAAGATTAAAAAAAGAAAAGGGGTGGAAATTCAGGTCTGATGTTTAAGGAAGAAATCAATAAGACAAATATATTATTTAGATATCTTCATCAAAGGCAAATTTCACAGAAACAGACAAAACAATCCTAAAATTTGTATGGGGCACAAAATACTCCTGATAGCCAAATCAATTTTGAGAAGGAAGAACAAAGCTAGAAGCATCACAATGCCTGATTTCAAACAATATTACAAAGCTATAGTCATCAAAACAATATGGTATTGGTATAAAAAGAGACACATATATCAATGGAACAGAATAGAGAGCCCAGAAATAAACCACATGTTTATATGGTTTATATGGTGTATATGGTCAATTAATTTATGAAAAAGGACCTAAGAACATACAATAGGGTAGTCACATCAGTAAATGGTGTTGTGAAAACTGGGTAGCCATATGCAAAAGAAGAAAATTGGATCCCTATCTTACACCATAAAAAAAAAGAGAAAAACTCAAAATGGATTAAAGACTTGAATTTTAGACCTAAAACCATAAAACTGCTAGAAGAAAATATATGGGGGTAAGCTCCTTGACATCAGTCTTGGCAGTGATTTTTTGGATTTGACACCAAAAGTAAAGACAACAAAAACAAATATAAACAAGTGAGACTACGTCAAACCAAAAGATTCTGCACAACAAAGGAAACTATCAACAGAATGAAAGGCAACCTACTGAATGGGAGAAAATATTTGCAAACCACATATCCTATGAAGAGTTAATATACAAAATATATAAGGCACTCATACAACTCAGTACCAGAAAACAAAACAAAACAAAAAACCAACCCACAAATAACCCAATTAAAAATGGCAAAGGACCTGAGTAGACATTTTTCCAGGGAAAACAAACAAATGGCCAACAGGTACATGAAAAGGTGATGAACATCACTAATCATCAGAGACATGCAAATCAAAACTCCAAGAGATATCACCTCACACCTGTTAAGCTATTATCAAGAAGACAAAAGATAAATGCTGGAGAGAATTTGGAGAAGAAGGAACTCTTATAAACTGTTGGTGGGAATGTAAACTGGTACAGCCACTATGGAAAACAGTACAAATGCTCCTCAAGAAATTAAAAATAGAACTACCACATGATCCATCAATCCCATCCTGAGTATACAGCCAAAGGAAATGAAATCAGAATCTCAAAGGAATATCTGCACTCCCATGTTCATTGCAGCATTTTTCACAATAGTCAAGATGTGGAAACAACCTGAATGTCCTCCGATGAATGAATGGATAAAGAAAATGGGGTATTTACATACAATGGATTTTTAAGCCTTAAAATAGAAGGAAATTCTGCTATTTGGAACAACGTGGATGAACCTGGAGGGTTTTGTGCTAAGTGAAATAAGCCAGACAGAAAAAGACAGTACTGCATGATATTACTTATGTGTAGATACTAAAAAAATCAAATTAAATTAAAAATTAAAAAGTTGAACTCATAGAAACAGAGAGTAGAAAAGTGGTCTTCAAAGGCTTGAGTCTAAGGAAATAGGGAGAGGTTGGTAAAAGGATACAAACGTTCAGTTATAAGATGGATAAGGTCTGAGGATCTAATGTAAAACACGGTGACTGTCGTTGATGACACTGTGTTGTATAATGTAAATTACTAAGAAAGTAGAACTTAAATGTTCTTATCAGAAAAAGGGGGGGGGGTAAATATGTGAGGTCACTGATGTTTTAATTACCTTGGCGGGAATCCTTTCACAAGGTATACATATGTCAAATCATCATGCTGTACACTTGGAATAGCTTACAATTTTGTCAATTATACTTCAATAGAGCTCAAAAAAAATTGGTAGGAAGTCAAAAGCACAAGTAAATCATCCCAAAATTATAGAATGCAAAATAATAACAGAACTTTACAACATGTTTACAGGTAAGAAAAAGAGAGATGAGGAAGACAAGAGAAAAGGTTCAAAGTCAGAGGAAATAATGAAAAAAAAAATGCCACAGGAACAGGAAAGTTTTACATGTCAGAAGGCAACAGAGAACTTAAAGAGATTTCCCAAAAAAAAACTACACATGTTTTTTGTTCAAAAGTTCTCTTCTTTCCTTTCCTCTTTCTCTCAATTAACCTTTCATCTTCTACCCTTTTTCAGGCTTTGCTGAGCTATTGAACTGACACACAAATAATACATCAATACAATATATAATAATATATTAATATTCAGTAATGGTCAATAACAGATGATTGTTTTATCCATATTTAGGAGAAACTATTATAAAAAATTAACATAAGATTCTTAGATGCATGATATTTTTTATAATTTTCTAATTCAATTGTTTTCAAAAGAAAGTCCTACTGTGAGCTGGATATTGTGTTAGCCCTGGATTACAAGAGAGAACTGGACAACCTCAAGAGTCACTCTCTTCCTTGCCACTCTCTATTCCTTCCCTCGCTTTTTTGAATCTTGCTATAACGAAATGTACTACTTATTCATTTAATTGTTAGTAATATGTCTTCCCCACTAGAATATAAGCTCAATGAAGGTAAAAAGTTCATATTCTTTATTATTGCAGTATTCTCAGCGTTAAAACAGTGCCTGGAATTTTATCGGTGCTTAATAAATATTTATTGCTTAAATTAATTAATAAACTTTTTCTGGCATTTATAGTCTAATGTGGCCTATGGACAGTCTAATGTGGTATGCCACAAAATCATATGGTATGTGCCACAATACAGGAAATGCAGAGAGCTTTGGATCACACAAACATATTTCCTACTTCAAATACAGGGAGATAGCAACAGGCTTTTTGAAGGAACTGTAATCCTATAAGAATGAATCTGTATCATTGAGCTATTATGAATCAAAACAGTCAATGAATGATACACTTGAGAGAGAAACTGTCATTAGTTCTCAAATCATAAGAGAATAAGAGAGGCAGTTGTATGACCTGATTTCCAGTAGGGCTAACCTCATTATCATGTACAATATCAATTAGATGATTAATTATATGCTATATGAGATATAGTTAACAATTATATATATAATTGGTATATTTATATTAAACATATATATGTTTAGTCAAGCTTCATTATGTTTTTGTTTATAGTCCAAATTGGTCCTGCCTTATATATATTATATATATATTTTTTCCTTTTCCTTTTTTGCTATTTTGCTGAACAAATTCAGACATAAAACATTTTCACAAAGTAGGCCTGAAGTGTAAAATCCCAATTCTTGCCACATAAGCAGTACATATAAGTAATAATATAGCTAATGTATTTTCTCAGATACTGAAATGAATTTAAAGACAACACATATGCCATTGCTTTCAATTAGATTCTAACCCAATTTTTTGAAGAATCGTAAATTAAAAGGCTCCTTCTTCTCATAAACATCCAATAGTTATTATGACCAGAAAAGCATCTATCTCTGTACAGAGTACTACCAAAATAAGGTTTTCTATAGATGCATTTGAAAAATAAATAGATAATATTGTGGTAAATTAAAAAAAACATGCATATTTCAATTTTATATTTTATTTTAGAAATAATGTTTATTTCCCATTTATGCTATAGGAAGATGAAATTTTAGGTATTTAGCAATAAACTCTTATTATAATCTTCCCTTGGGCCAATATCATAAGCTCTGAAGGACGATTATAAAAAATATTATTCCCCCAAAATTACCAGGAATTTATATCCACTAGATTAACTAAAATTATTTAGACACTCCAACTATACCTATTAGTTGGTAATATCTTCTGTTGTGTTCCTACTTACCTATATTTCCTAAAAATGCAATCTTTCCAAAAATAATAGGTGAAACTTAGCACAAAGGAAGAAGTGCTTAATTTATTACAGTAGAATGTTTGTTTTATTTACATTTTTATAATTTACTCCACATCCTGATGTCTGATATTAGATAAATAAATGAACCTAAAAATGTCAGATAAGGATTTTCAAGTAATAAGACTAGTTATTAGTATTAAAAAATGAAATATTTGTACAGGTGTATTTTCAAAATGGTATGTGTTGGCCAGCATGCAAACTAAATAAAGAAAATGCCTGCTAAAATACAACCATATTTGTATAACATTCTAATTTTTGTGTAGCTTGATTCAGAGGGAACAAAGTAGATCTCTAAGAAGCTAAATATATGAAACTAAAAATATAGTGGAATTACCTTGAGGGCAAATATTTACAACATTGCAATTAAGAGAGTGAGCTTTGGCAAGCCTCAGAGTTCTGCAGCTGATCCTGGGGCACCTGGCCTACACCAGCATCTTCATGATAATAGGTGGTGGTAAAAGCAGAATTAAAAGGAAAAGAAAATTCTAGTGAAAGCATGCTCAGTGTAGGTACTCAATTTACGTTTTCAATAGTTCAAAATCTACTAAGTAGAAGATTTAAATCCAGGATAACTAAGCATAGAATGGCAAAAATTACAAAGTAATAAACACTTAAATAACAAATTCTTACCCCCAAAGATTTCATAAATTAGAATCAATACAGTATCAAATACAGTATATAATATCACTGCATGTGAAATGGTTAAAGAAATTAAAACTGGAAATACAAAAATAAGCAAGAAGCAAAGACTAAAATATAACCATACAGAGTTGTAAAAGAACTAAATGGAATATTTTAAAGGTAATGATTTAAATTTAAAGTTAACAAATTATTTAAATAACAGTTTTAAGACAGCTGAAATTAAAATAGTAAATTGGAAGATATACTGAAAAAAATTACTGGTGATGCAGCTCAAAGACACAGGAAGATGGAAAAGGATAAAAAAGAGATTAACAATTAAAAGAGATAGAATAAGATAGTGTAACATACGTCAAAGTAGATTTTCAGGAAAGAATAAAGAAAATAAGAAAAACTATTATTTGAGGGGATAGTGGATGGGAACTTTACAAAACATTTGAAAAATACAAACTTCAAATGCAGTTAAGACCAATAAGTTGCAAGCAATGCAAATAAGTTATCCACCTTTAGGCATATTGTAATGAAACATCAGTGACCTGAAACACATCAAAGACGAAGAAAAGATCTTAGACATGACCAGAGAAAAGGGAATAGCAATTAAACTGACAATATTATTTTCAGCAGCAAATATAGAAGTCAGAAGAGAGTGGAGTAATATCTTCAAAGCACTGAGATAAAATAACCTGCAAAACTTTCTTTAACAGTTGAAATAAAAGAACAACATATTCTGGTAAACAAAACCTGAGAGATTTTAACAGCAACAGCCCTAAGCCGGAATAAATTGTAAAAAATGTCTTTGGAGAGAACACAAATGATTCTAGAAGGAAGTTTTAAATTGCAGTAATAAATGTAAACAAATAAGAATAATTAATAAATATGGAGGTAAATCTAAACACATATTATCTACTGTGCAGCGTAATAATTAAAAACATGTTATGTGCCCAAACAGTCTGATTTTTAAGTTACCTCTTGTACTCATTAGATTATTAACATGAGTAAAGTTTTTTATCTACTCTGTGCCTCAGCTTCCTCACCAGTATAATGAAGGTTAATAATTGCTTATTCTAGAGGGGTTTTGTGAGGATTAAATCACTAAACAGACTACAGTATGTGATTGATGCATAGAAAGCTCCATATGTGTTAGATACTGATATTACTACAACTACTACTTTATAGAAATTACAATAACATGTGTAAAATTTTTTTTAAAAAACTTAAATATTAGATAAGAATCACCTGTAAAATGGGAGACAAGGATTTGAAATAAAATGTTTTAAGGCCATTTCACTTTGGGGAGAATGAAATTATTAACCTTAGATTTTACTAGATATGCATTATAAATTTGAAAGTAATCATCAATATGTAATTGCTAAAGTTTGTATGATGGCCAAAGAAGTAGAGAAATAAAACTAGAATAAGAACAAACAAGCAAATATCACTGAATTATTTTATTTCCTATTTTATTTTTTAATTTATTTTTAAAAAGTTTTAGTGAAGTATAGTTGTACAATATTATATGTTACAGGTGTGCAATATAGTGATTCACAATTTTTAAAGGTGATACTCCATTTATAGTCATCATACAATATTGTCTATATTCTCTGTGTTGCACAATATATCCTTGTAGCTTATTTCATACATAATAGTTTGTGCCTCTCAGTCTCTACCCTTAAATTGCCCCTCCCTCCTTTCCTCTCCCCATGGGATACCACTAATATGTTCTCTATATCTGTGAGTCTGCTCCTTTTTTGTAATTGTTTGTTGTATTGTTTAGATTCCACATATGAGAGATATTATACAGTATTTGTCTTTCTCTGCCTTATTTCACTTAGCCTAATACCCTCCAGTCCATCCATGTTGTTGCAAATGCCAAAATTTCATTCTTTTTTATGGCTGAGTAGTATTCTTTTGTATATACTACATCTTCTTTATTCATTCATCTGTTGATGGACACTTAGGTTGCCTCCATATCTTGGCAATTGTAAATAATACTGCTATAAACATTGAAGTGTGTATATCTTTTCAAGTCAGTGTTTTTGTTTTTTTCAGATATATACCCAGGAGTAGAATTGCAGGGTCATATGATAGTTCTATTTTTAGTTTTTTGAGAAACCTCCATAATGTTTCCCACAGTGGTTGCACCCACAAAAGTGTACAAAAAGTTCCCTTTTCTCCACATCTTCCCCAACATTTGTTATTTGTGTCATTTTTAATGATAGCCATTACGAGAAGCGTGATGTGATATCTCATTGTGGTTTTAATTTGCATTTCCCTGATGATTAGTGATGTTGAGCGTCTTTTCGTGTGCCTGTTGGCCATCTTCATATCATCTTTGGAAAAATGTCTATTCAGTTCTTCTGCCCATTTTTAATTGGGTTGTTTGGTTTTTTGTTTTTGTTTTGTTTTTTTGATGTTGAATTGTTTGAGCTGTTCATATATTTTGGATATAGGTCCCTTATCTGTCATACCATTTGCAAATATTTTTTCCCATTCCATAGGTTGTCTTTTTTGTTTTTTTTCTGAAGATTTTCTTTGCTGTGCAAAAGCTTTTAAGTTTAATTAGGTCCCCCCACTGAATTATTTTAAAGGGTAAAAAGGAGAGAAAAAACACCACAGAAAAATAGGAAAATACACAGAAGAAGAGAGTAATTGAGAAAATACAAGTGTATCAGTAATCATAGTAAATGTAATTGGAATAATTCAACAGATAAATGGTAGAGCTAACCTCACTATCATGTACAATATCATTAAGATGATTAATTATATGCTGCATGTTATGTAGTTACTAATTATATATATATATATATATTTGTTTAATCAAGTATCATTATATTTTTGTTTATAAACCAAATTTGTCCTGTATATGTTATATTATCTTTCTTTTCCTTTTTTGTTATTTTACAGAACATATTCAGATATAAAAATTATTCTATACTTTAGTAGTTGACATAAATTCTCTGGAAATAATTGTCTCCATGTTTTGAAATTTAACATTTGTAGACCATATCCAGTATTTCCTCTAGAGAATATATACTTTAGAGAATTATTTTACACACATTCCCTAGATAACATGTACACAGGTAATCCTGAGCATTCACACTAATGCTCAAAATAGAAGCAAAAATCTACATGCAACAACACAGAAATTTTTTTGAAAATAAATATTTTTTAAGAAGCATGATGTAAATAGAGTATTGTTTTTAGAAACCTCAAAATCAAGCAAAGGAAAACAATGTATTGTTTATAAATACATAGCATGTATGCTGCAATAAAGCTGTTTAAAGTTCAGATGGTGGAGACGGGGAAAAATGTACAAGGCATATCTAGATTCATGTGATGATAGTGACAATTTTCTAGTTTTTTGCTGAGTGATGGGTTCACTTTTTCATGTCATTTTATTATTGTGCTTCATAATTTTTATATAAGTTGCATTTTTGTTTGTAACAAATTTTATATGATATTTGAAAATGACATTTTATCAGTCAAGGTCCCAGCAAAAAGAGATGACACTTTTCAATTAGTACAATTTGGAGACAGTTTAATAAAGGTAATATCTACAAGGTTTGGGCAATAAGAAAACCATAAATAATAATGCAATTCCCAAGTTAGTAATATTCAGGAACCATTTCTAGACCTGAAAATGTCATGAGAGGGAGTGGTTACCACATCCAAGAGACAGAGAGGTCTGTATGGAGAGTATTATCTGACAGGAGGTGGGAAGGCATAGCCAGCCTTCAGCAACTTCTCAAAAGTGAGCTAGAGGAATAAATTCCTGACCTCACTCTCCCACAGTCTAATCTTCTTGTACTCTGTGTTGGCTGGATTATAGGAAAAGAGAAGGAGCAAGGGATCCTTGTCATGCAAGCTACACACCTCAGCTTCTCAGAAAATAGACCCAGGTAGGGACAAATAGAGTCTGCATCTGGAGAGGGGGCATAAATGGAAGGTTTCCAGCTCGGTGTCTGGCAATATGATACAGCCAAAATCACTGCATAAACTTTGGTATTCAGAACTTCTTCTTCAAAACTAAACTTGCCTCTTTAGAATGTAATTTGTAATGCAAAATTGCCTTAATTGAACAGCATATGGATTGTAGCCAATCTTCCACAAAATGTGGAAAGTGTTTAGGATTATAAACTAAGGTTTGGAATAGTTACTGCTTTCTAGTTCCTTAATTTTTGTGTTTTAAGCTTCTATGTCCTTCTCAAAATTAAGAGGTGACTTTTAACAAGGAAATGTATGAAAATGAACAAGCTACAGATTAAAACTACTGTACAAAGGACTTTTTCTAAAATAGAAAACTTCTGTTGGTTCTTATAAGGTAAATTTAAATTTGCCTTGCCCAATGGCACTCTAAAAGATTGTATGTCTCATTTATCTTCATAAAGACCAAACACTTTAACAGAGCAGCCATTTGTTGTACAACAAATTAAATTATTTTTAAACTATTCTCCTGTTGTCACCAAACATCTTTAAAGTCACCTTAAAATTAATATGTTATCTTTTTGATAAACTTTCACAATATCCACTTTGTTGTGAGGTTTAGAATATTTCTTAGGTGTATAGTTCTTGTTTCCATACAAAGAAGTGTGTGTAAAGTTAAATAGAATAAGAGAGTAGTGAGAATTAAATGTCTGTTCTAGCTCTTACAATGAATTATTGACTTCTGATAAGCTGTTTAATTTATACGATCTTCAGATCATCTTTAAAAGGAAGAATTTGGGTTAAGATTCCTCTGAATCTTACTACATTAAAGTTTTCCAACACATACACACACATACACACACACACACACACACACACACACACACTGGGGTCCACGATTACGTGTGCTCAGGCTGATCCAGCTCCTTTTTTTTTTAATTTCTCTTTCTTTTTAGTTTTTAAAAATGAATTTTTACTTTTAAGTGCTTTGGTCAACATTTTTTAAATCCCAATTTATAAATGGGCAAAGAACTTGCACAGACACTTCACTAAAAAGAATATGTTGATGGCAAAACACATCGAAAGATACTCAACATTATTAGCCAACAGGGAATGTAAATTAAAACCATGATGAACTGTTACTACATATCTATTAGGACGGGTAGAAGCAGAAATACTGTCAATACCAAATGATGACAACAATGTGGAGCAACTGAATCTCTCATATATTACTGCTGGGAATGCAAACTGGTACAGCCACTATCGAAAACATTTGACATTCTTCTTTTAAGTGTTAACAAACTTAACCGTATGTCTCAGCAATTTCATTTTTAGGTATTTACCATAGAAAAATTAAAACTTAAATTCTCACAAAAACACATATATGCATTTATATAGTGACTATTCATAGTCACCCCAAACAGGACTTAAAGCAAAACCCTTCAATTGAAAAACAAATGGTGAAACCGCCATATAATAAAATTCTACTCTGCCAAAAAATGACTGAAGTATTGACACACAAAAAAAACTGGGATGAATCTCAAGGGCATTATGCTGAGTGAAACAAGCTGGTCTGTAAAGGTACATACCTTATAATTTCATTTGCATGGCATTTTCAAAAAGACACAACTATAGTGATGCAGAATAGATTACTGTTTGCCAGGGGTTGGGTCAAGGGAGGATGGGAGTAAAAAGACATAGCAAGACAAAGCTGTCTTGGGTGAAGGAAACTTTTTGATTGTAGTAGTGTTAAAATTTGTAGGACTGTACACATGCAAACAGACACACAATTCAATTTTATTGTATGTGAATTTTTTAAAAACCTTAAGCAATATCAGCAAAGATGGTAACAAAATCTTGGGTCATTTAATGTAGAAGCAGGTCACTATACTCCTTAGTGGAAATAAAGAGAAGTACTCTGGTAAATAACACTTTTTAATGTTGATAGTCTTGAAAAATGTAAACATAAATAAATCTTCTTCACTATAGGCTTTGTTGGAGTCATAAGATTCACAGAAACATAAAAAATTGTAGATTTGAGATCTTAAAGCATCATATTGATTAAATTGAACCTTTGTTATACAGATGATTCGTCTCTCAACTTTAGATAAGAAACTAGTAAATTTAAAATAATGACACATAAGTTATTGTGTTTAAGTGTTTTATAAACTTACAGTGGCAGCTATCATTTTTTAACCGAGTTTGAAATCTTCTGTTTAATGGTCCCTCCCCACAGAAAAATATCCCCACAGTTACGTGAAAAGAGAACCTTTTCCTTTGGGAGGTCTGAAAATGTAAGGATGAAGTAATAAATGAATCATCAAGCCTCTGGCTTACAGAGGAAAAGTACCTTAACAAGCAATTTAAAAATGCCTTGAACCTTCCCTCTGCTTAAATATAACAGAACTTTAAACTCAGTTAATGCCTGGTAGCTTTTTATTATGAAACAATATTGAGGCCTGATATATTTTTACATTCATTAAAGAATAATACAACTTTGAACTTTTTGTATTTTACACTTGGCAATTGTATTTATAATTAAATCCTGGTTATCATTAGGCAATCAATTGATTTTTAAGCGGCACTCAGTTTAGGTGATCCCTAAAAAACAAAATCCCTATTTCATTCTCCGTGTAAGGAAGTTATTTTCTAGAATCTGAGTACACTTAAACTGCATTTGCACAGAATGTGTTCACCTTGTATTGCCTATTTGATAATTTTTTAATTGCTACTGAGCAAAAAACAAGCAGCTTAAAGAAACACATTTAGAACACTTGGCAATTAGGGATATCTTTTTCTTATATTTACTTTTATTTTTAAACATTTTACTTTGCTTTTAAAACCAGGGAAAAAAATAAAATCTATAAAATTTTAAAAATGCATATTTCTTCTCTGAGTGTGACTGATTTAAAAAAATAGGAAAATAATTCCTGAAAATATCGTTGGATTACACAATTTAAGTTTTGCATTCAGATTTTAAAAGTATCCTGTTCAAAGATAAATATGAATTGAAACAGTTGGAAGTTTCATTGAAATTTCATAACAAAGGACTTCAGAAAAAAAAAAAGACAAAAAGACTTCTAATGTTATAATGTGTTGAAAGGGAAATCATTATAATATACAGTCTATTTCTATGTTATATAGAAATAAAACTTTTTCCAAGTTACTTAGAGACAAATCAAACGTTCAGATTTGGGATCCCAACCTTCCTTTGAAAGTGGCAAATTTTAATTCATAGTTAAACATCCCCAGAATTAATGTCCCCAGTCTATTATATTCATATCATAAATATGAGGGTAAACATTTTGGTTTGTGATAGAACTTGTACTTCTTACTCTGACAAGAGTTGTGTCTTATACTAATATCTTGGTAAAATTTTAAATTTTATTTTCTAAAGATAAAAGCATAGGTAGTATTTTGTTGTTTTATGACCACCACCAGCATCTATTGAGCATTAAAGTTTCTTCAATCACATTGTTTCTCTGAAGTAGATCCAAATATTAAATTTTATTGTGTTCCTCGTTTGCATAATAATGTGAAACCTATAGAATAGTAAATAGTGAGAATGTAACATATTGAGAATAACTTATAGCACAATGGCTTATATATAGCATTGAAATAATAATGAGCCCTTGTTTCAAAATTAAACATAATGATTTTTGTTCCTTTATAACTATGAATAGTTTCTAGTTCTCTATTTTTTCCTTCCTTTTTTTAAAAAAATTATGATAACACTCACTATTTTTATCAATCTGTCTCCATTGCTTCAACTCTTCCATCTTTTCTGTCTCATCGGTAGGGCCATATAACTTTTGAACACTTTATTGTAATAGAGAAGACCAGAGTATAGAATCCAGCTCTAACTGTTAACTGTAAATTGGTCTTCTACATTGAGGAACATCTAGATGCAAGGTTGTGGAGTCATTATTAATGACCTTCTCTTTCTTGCTTACTTTTCAAAATATTATGATTTTTAATGTCTTTTTCAAAGTTGTAACTTTTCCCTCTGCTCCTCTCTCTCTCTCCCACATCTCTTCCTCTCTCTCTTCCTTCCTCCAAATTGTATAAATCCTAATTACAAATACTTTTACTCAATTATCTCTTTGTGAGAGACCAAATATTTTTGCAAAAAAAAAATCTAAAATATTCAAGAGAACCAACTGTAAAAATTGTATAAGTAATAAGAGAGTCAGTAAATAGGGCAGATAAAAGAACAACACAAACTAATAGTTTTCTGTACAAAAACAAAAACACATTAAAAGATGTAATGAAAATATTCTCATAACAGCACAATAAGATAATTCCTAGAAATATACATATTATATTGTGAGACACAAATGAATAAAATTTAAAACTTTACTGAATATCAGCTCTGCTATATATTAATTCTATGACTTTAGCAAAAATTATTTAAATTCTCTAATCTTTAGTTTCTTCACATAAAAAATAAGATTTATGGTTTCTAACTCAAATGACAGTTGTTGAGATAAACAAGCAAACTATAAAACCCTGACATGTATCTGTACCCATTAAAAAACAAAATCACTGCTTGCACAGGTAACGACTATATATCTCTCAATCTGATTTTCTGGTGATAGTGTTTTTGACCTCTACCTTAAGAAGCACTATTCTTTTGAACAAATGTGAGAACAACTTAAATCTGTGTAACAATATAAAGGGTTTAAAATTAAATTTGGGACTATGTTCACTATTTCCCTACCATAATTCTCATGTTAAATAATAATTAATTATTATTAGACATTATTAGAAATGTCTTTTTTAAATTCTCAAATTTCATCTTTCTTTTCTTAATTAATGGCAGCTCAGAAGAGTGAAAATGGCTGGAGATTGTTTAAATTGGTAGACATCCTTTAGGAAGCTATATGGTGGTACAGGGAGAGATTTAGAGACATCTCTACTCTTGGCCCTGTTGAACTTGTTTATAGGAACGTAAAACAATAAAATAACTGAAAATATTTTTAAATACACTGAATAATTATTTATAAAGTTTAATATAAGAAAGATTAAAAATACTAATAATGCATAATTTATCACATAAATGACAAGGTATATTTAAGGCTATTAAATGTGCAGAACCATTCATCTTAAATACCTTTTAACACCATGGACATTAATATTGATATACATACATGCATACACACGTGCAACATTACAAAGAGAGATATCTACTCTATCATCATTCCTATTTAAAAGATAAATGTGGAGGAGACCTTCAAGACGGCAGAGGAGTAAGACATGGAGATCATCTTCCTCTACAGAAATACGTCAGAAATACATCTACATGTGGAACAACTCCTACAGAACACCTACTGAACGCTGGCAGAAGACCTCAGACTTCCCAAAAGGCAAGAAACTCCCCACGTACCTGGGTAGGGCAAAAGAAAAAAGAAAAAACAGAGAAAAAAGAATAGGGACAGGACCTGCACCTCTGGGAGGGAGCAGTGAAGGAGAAAAAATTTCCACACACTAGGAAGCCCCTTCACTGGTGGATGGGGGGTGGCGGGGGGAAAGCTTTGGAGCCACTGAGGAGAATGCAGCAACAGGGGTGCGGAGAGCAAAGCGGAGAGATTCCCACACACAGGATTGGTTTTGACCAGCACTCACCAGCCCCAGAGGCTTGTCTGCTCACCTGCCAGGGTGGGTGGTGTCTGGGAACTGAGGCTCTGACTTCGGAGGTCAGATCCCAGGGAGAGGACTGGTGTTGGCTGCATGAACACAGCCTGAAGGGGGCTAGTGTGCCACAGCTAGCCGGGAGGGAGTCTGGGGAGAAGTCTGGACCTGCCAAAGAGGCATGAGACCATTGTTCCGGGGTGCATAAGGAGAGGGGATTCAGAGCACCACCTAAATGAGCTCCAGAGATGGGTACCAGCCGTGGCTATCAGTGCGGACATCAGAGACTGGCATGAAACACTAAGGCTGCTGCTGCAGCCACCAAGAAACCTGTGTGCAAGCACAGGTCACTATCCACACCTCCCTTCCTGGAAGCCTGTGCAGCCTGCCACCGCCAGGGTCCCGTGATCCAGGGACAATTTCCCCAGGACAACACACAGCACACCTCAGGCTGTTGCAATGTCATGACAGCCTCTGCCGCCACAGGCTTGCCCCGCATTCCGTACCCCTCTCTCCCCAGAGCCTGAGCCAGAGCCCCTGAATCAGCTGCTACTATAACCCTGTGCTGTGTGAGTGAAGAACAGACGCCCTCAGGTGACCTACACTCAGAGGTGGGGCCAAATCCAAAGCTGAACACCAGGAGCTGTGTGAACAAAGAAGGGAAAGGGAAATTTCTACCAGCAGCCTCAGGAGCAGTGGATTAAATCTCCACAATCACCTTTATGTACCCTGCATCTCTGAAATACCGGAATAGAAAACAAATCATCCCAAAATTGAGGTGGTAGACTTTGAGAGCAACTGTATACTTTAGGTTTGCTTTCTGCACCTAATTTGTTTCTGGTTTTATGTTTATCTTAGTTTAGTATTTAGAGTTTATTATCATTGGTAGATTTGTTTATTGATTTGGTTGCTCTCTTCCTTTTTTGTTTTACATATATATATATATATATTTTTTTTTTTCCCCTTTTTCTCTCTTTGTGACTGTGTATGTGTATGCTTCTTTGTGTGAGTTTGTCTGTATAGCTTTGCTTTTAACATTTGTCCTAGGGTTCTGTCTGTCCGTTTTTTTTTGTTTGTTTCTTCTTTGTTCATTTTAGTATAGTTTTTAGTGCTTCTTATAATTGGTGGATTTGTTTTTTGGTTTGGTTGCTCTCTTCTTTCTTTCTTTCTTAATTACTTTTAAATTCTTTTATTTTTAATAATTCTTTTATTTTTTATTTAAATAACTTTATTTTATTTTATTTTATTTTCTTCTTTCTTTTTTTTCTCACATTTATTCTGAGCCGAGTGGCTCACAGGGTCTCTGTGCTCCGGCCAGGTGTCAGGGCTGTGCCTCTGAGGTTGGAGACCTGAGGGCAGGACATTGGACCACCAGAGACCACCCAGCCCCACGCAATATCAAATGGCAAAGGCTCTCCCAGAGATCTCTGTCTCAACACTAAGACCCAGCTCCACTCAACGACCAGCAAGCTACAGTGTTGGACACCCTATGCCAAACAACTAGCAAGACAGGAACACAACCCCACCCATTAGAAGAGAGGCTGCCTAAAATCATAATACGTTCACAGACACCCCAAAACACACCACTGGTTGCGGCCCTGCCCACCAGAAAGACAAGATTCAGCCTCATCCACCAGAAAACAGGCACCAGTCCTCTCCACCAGGAAGCCTACACAAGCCAATGAACCAACCTCACCCAGTGGAGGCAGACACCAAAAACAACGGGAGCTACGAACCTGCAGCCTGTGAAAAGGAAACCCCAAACACAGTAAGTTAAGCAAAATGAGAAGACAGAGAAACACACAGCAGATGAAGGAGCAAGACAAAAACTCACCAGACCAAACAAATGAAGAGAAAATGGGCAGTCTACCTGAAAAAGAATCAGAGAAATGATAGTAAAGATGATCCAAAATCTTGCAAAAAGAATGGAGAAAATACAAGAAACATTTAACAAGGACCTAGAAGAACTAAAGAGCAAACAAACAATGATGAGCAACACAATAAATGAAATTAAAAACTCTCTAGAAGGAATCAATAGCAGAATAAATAAGGCAGAAGAATGGATAAGTGAACTGGAAGATAAAATAGTGGAAATATCTACCACAGAGCAGAATAAAGGAAAAAGAATGAAAAGAATTGAGGACAGTCTCAGAGACCGCTGGGACAACATTAAATGCACCAACATTCGAATTATAGGGCTCCCAGAAGAAGAAGAGAAAAAGAAAGGGACTGAGAAAATATTTGAAGAGATTATAGTTGAAAACTTCCCTAATATGGGAAAGGAAATATTCAATCAAGTCCAGGAAGTGCAGAGATCCCATACAGGAAAAACCCAAGGTGAAACACACCTAGACATATATTAATCAAACTATCAAAAATTAAATACAAGAAAAAATATTAAAAGCAGCAAGGGGAAAACAACAAATAATATACAACCAAATCCCCATAAGGTTAACAGCTGATCTTTCAGCAGAAACTCTGCAAGCCAGAAGGGAGTGGCAGGACATATTTAAAGTGATGAAAGGGAAAAGCCAACAACCAAGATTACTCTACCCAGCAAGGATCTCATTCAGATTTGATGGAGAAATTAAAACCTTTACAGACAAGCAAAAGCTAAGAGAATTCAGCACCACCAAACCAGCTTTACTACAAATGCTAAAGGAACTTCTCTAGGCAGGAAACACAAGATAAGGAAAAGACCTACAGTAACAAACCCAAAACAATTAAGTAAATGATAATAGGAATAAACATATCAATAATTACCTTAAATGGATTAAATGCTCTGACCAAAAGACATAGACTGGCTGAATGGATACAAAAACAAGACCTCTATATATGCCGTTTAAAAGAGACCCCCTTCAGACCTAGGGACACCTACAGACTGAAAGTGAGGGGATGGAAAAAGATATACCATGTAAATGGAAATCAAAAGAAAGCTGGAGTAGCAATTCTCATATCAGAAAAAATAGGCTTTAAAATAAAGACTTTTACAAGAGACAGAGAAGGACACTACATAATGATCAAGGGATCCAAGAAGAAGATATAACAATTGTAAATATTTATGTACCCAATATAGGAGCACCTCAATACATGAGGCAAATGCTAACAGCCATAAAAGGGGAAATTGACAGTAACACAATAATAGTGGGGGATTTTAACAACCTACATTCACCAATGGACAGATCATCCAAAATGAAAATAAATAAGGAAACACAAGCTTTAAATGATACATTAAACAAGATGGACTTAATTGATATTTATAGGACACTCCATCCAAAAACAACAGAATACACTTTCTTCTCAAGTGCTCATGGAACATTCTCCAGGATAGATCATATCTTGGGTCACAAATCAAGCCTTGGTAAATCTAAGAAAATTGAAATTGTATCAAGTATCTTTTCCAAAGACAACACTATGAGATTAGATATCAATTACAGGAAAAAATCTGTAAAAAATACAAACACATGGAGGCTAAACAATACACTACTTAATAACCAAGAGATCACTGAAGAAATCAAAGAGGAAATCAAAAAATACCTAGAAACAAATGACAATGAAAACAGGATGACCCAAAACCTATGGGATGCAGCAAAAGCAGTTCTAAGAGGGAAGTTTATAGCAATAAAATTCTACCTCAAGAAAGAAAAAACATTACACCTAAAGCAATTAGAGAAAGAAGAACAAAAAAACCCCAAAGTCAGAAGGAAAGAAATCATAAAGATCAGATCAGAATTAAATGAAAAAGAAATGAAGGAAACAATAGCAAAGACCAATAAAACTAAAAGTTGGTTCTTTGAGAAGATAAACAAAATTGATAAATCATTAGCCAGACCCATCAAGAAAAAAAGGGAGAAGACTCAAATCAATAGAATTAGAAATGAAAAAGGAGATGTAACAACTGACACTGCAGAAATACAAACGATCATGAGAGATTACTACAAGCAACTATATGCCAATAAAATGGGCAACCTAGAAGAAATGGACAAATTCTTAGAAATGCACAACCTTCTGAGACTGAACCAGGAAGAAATAGAAAATATGAACAGACCAATCACAAACACTGAAATTGAAACTGTGATTAAAAATCTTCCAACAAGCAAACCCCAGGACCAGATGGCTTCACAAGCAAATTCTGTCAAACATTTAGAGAAGAGCTAACACCTATCCTTCTTAAACTCTTCCAAAATATAGCATAGGGAGGAACACTCTCAATCTCATTCTAGGAGGCCACCATCACCCTGATACCAAAATCAGACAAAGATGTCACAAAGAAAACTACAGGCCAATATCAACAATGAGCATAGATGCAAATATACTCAACAAATTACTAGCAAACACAATCCAATAGCACATTAAAAGGATCATACACCATGATCAAGTGGGGTTTATCCCAGGAACGCAAGGATTCTTAAATATACACAAATCAACCAATGTGATACACCATATTAACAAACTGAAGGAGAAAAACCATATGATCATCTCAATAGATGCAGAGAAAGCTTTTGACAAAATTCAACACTCATTTATGATAAAAACCCTCCAGAAAGTAGGCACAGAGGGAACTTACCTCAATATAATAAAGGCCATATATGACAAACCCACAGCCAACATCGTTCTCAGTGGTGAACAACTGAAACCATTTCCACTAAGATCAGGAACAAGACAAGGTTGCCCACTCTCACCACTATTATTCAACATACTTTTGGAAGTTTTAGCCACAGCAATCAGAGAAGAAAAAGAAATAAAAGGAATCCAAATCAGAAAAGAAGAAGTAAAGCTGTCACTGTTTGCAGATGACATGATACTATACATAGAGAATCCTAAAGATGCTACCACAAAACTACTTGAGCTAATCAATGAATCTGGTAAAGTAGCAGCATACAAAATTAAGGCACAGAAATCTCTTGCATTCCTATACACTAATGATGAAAAATCTGAAAATGAAATTAAGAAAACACTCCCGTTTACCATTGCAACAAAAAGAATAAAATATCTAGGAATAAAACTACCTAAGGAGACAAAAGACCTGTATGCAGACAATTATAAGACTCTGATGAAAGAAATTAAAGATGATACAAACAGATGGAGAGGTATACCATGTTATTGGATTGGAAGAATCAACATTGTGAAAATGACTCTACTACCCAAAGCAATCTACACATCCAATGCAATCCCTATAAAACTACCACTGGCATTTTTCACAGAACTAGAACAAAAAATTTCACAATTTGTATGGAAACACAAAAGACTCCAAATAGCTAAAGCAATCTTGAGAAAGAAAAATGGAGCTGGAGGAATCAGGCTCCATGACTTCAGACTATACTACAAAGCTACAGTAATCAAGACAGTATGGTACTGGCACAAAAACAGAAATATAGATCAATGGAACAGGATAGAAAGCCCAGAGATAAACCCATGCACATATGGTCACCTTATCATTGATAAAGGAGGCAAGAACATACAGTGGAGAAAAGACAGCCTCTTCAATAAGTGGTGCTGGGAAATCTGGACAGCTACATGTAAAAGAATGAAATTAGAACACTCCATAACACCATACCCAAAAATAAACTCAAAATGGACTAAAGACCTAAATGTAAAGACAGACACTATGAAACTCTTAGAGGAAAACATAGGCAGAACACTCTATGACATAAATCACAGCACAATCCCTTTTGACCCACCTCCTAGAGAAATGGAAATAAGAACACAAATAAACAAATGGGACCTAATGAAACTTAAAAGCTTTTGCACAGCAAAGGAAACCTTAAACAAGAAGAAAAGACAACCCTCAGAATGGGAGAAAATATTTGCAAATGAAGCAACTGACAAAGGATTAATCTCCAAAATTTACAAGCAGCTCATGCAGCTCAATATCAAAAAAACAAATAACCCAGTCCAAAAATGGGCAGAAGGCCTAAATAGACATTTCTCCAAAGCAGATATACAGATTGCCAACAAACACATGAAAGAATGCTCAACATCCTTAATCATTAGAGAAATGCAAATCAAAACTACAGTGAGATATCATCTCACACTGGTCAGAATGGCCATCATCAAAAAATCTAGAAACAATAAATGCTGGAGAGGGTGTGGAGGAAAGGCAACACTCTTGCACTGTTGGTGGGAATGTAAATTGATACAGCCACTGTGGAGAACAGTATGGAGGTTCCTTAAAAAACTAAAAATAGAACTACCATACGACCCAGCAATCCCACTACTGGGCATATACCCTGAGAAAACCATAATTCAAGAAGAGTCATGTACCACAATGTTCATTGCAGCCCTGTTTACAATAACCAGGACATGGAAGCAACCTAAGTGTCCATCAACAGATGAATGGGTAAAGACGATGTGGCACATATATACAATGGAATATTACTCAGCCATAAAAAGAAACGAAATTGAGTCATTTTTAGTGAGGTGGATGGACCTAGAGTCTGTCCTACAGAGTGAAGTAAGTCAGAAAGAGAAAAACAAATACCGTATGCTAACACATATATACGGAATCTAAAAAAAAAAAAAAAAAGGTCATGAAGAACCTAACGTCAAGATGGCAATAAAGACGCAGACCTACTAGAGAATGGACTTGAGGATATGGGGAGGGGGAGGGGTAAGCTGGGATAATGTGAGAGAGTGGCATGGACATATATACACTACCAAATTTAAAATAGATAGCTAGTGGGAAGCAACCACATAGCACAGGGAGATCAGCTCGGTGCTTTGTGACCACCTAGAGGGGTGGAATAGGGAGGGTGGGAGGGAGGAAGATGCAAGAGGGAAGAGATATGGGGATATATGCATATGTATAACTGATTCACTTTGTTATAAAGCAGAAACTAACACCCCATTGTAAAGCAGTTATACTCCAACAAATATGTGTAAAAAAAAAATAAAAGAGAATGAAAAAAGAAGGAACTCATATGTCCAACGGGAAGCATAATTAAATTTTTTATTTCCATGAAAAAAAAAGAACTGAAAGAAATTTAGAATGTCTTAAAATCACACTAAGATATCAAGACTGAAGAAACATTAATTTTTATTTAGAAGCATAATTTCAGTTTGTTTGGAAAATGAGTACATTTACAGGAGGCCTGGTGGGTAGGAAGATAATTTTTGAGACTATTTTTTTACAGTAAAGCAAAGATGATGACTTATTGAAGTTAGGTGGTGGCAGAAGGGATAAAGAAGAGGAAACATCTGTTTAAGCTCTCTCAGAATTACATTACATAGGAACCGGCTGTGGGGGGGGAAGTGAGGAAAAGACACAGAGAAACATTTTCAGGTTTCTGGCTTGATCTCTAGGCTACACGGTTGTACAATTCATTGAGATAAGAAATATAAGAGTAGAGAATTATTTGAGAGAGGTGCTGATGACTACAGCTTTGGATGTTTAAGAAAACAGTTAAAAGCATCTCAGGATAGCAGTTTGGGAATCAGCAATATACAGATGGTAGTTTTGGCTACTGAAATACAGGAAATTATCTAGATAGAAGGTATAAGAATGAAAAGGAAAAGGAAAAAACAAACAAAACAAAAACAACACTGAGTAGTACTACATTTTATGAAAAGTCAAGGAAAAAGTCCACAATTAAGAATGGAAAATGGAGACTAAAAATATTGGAGCATATTGTTATAAACATCAATTGGAAAATGTATCCCAAAGATGTGTGTGAAGTCAAGAGGCCCATTACTGTTGAGACATCGAGAACAGTGAAGGATGAAAAATGTTCTTGGATTTAGCATTAGTGAGATCAGCTTCAGTGGTGTGGTAGAATAGCAGTCTGATTACAAGCATGGTAAGGAATGCAGGTGAGTTCTATCAACAATTAAGAACATGATAAATGCTGGTGAGTTTGGTCAGATTTGGTGCTGAAGGGGAGAAAAGGTAGGAGGAATTGGTAGAGTAGCTCAGGGGTTGAAATAGAGTTTTTTTGTTTGTTTGTTTTATGCCTTTGTTTACTTTCTTGTTTTTAAAGATGAAAAAGATGTAAGCATCTTGAAATGCTAGCGAGCAGAAACAAGAAGAGAAGTGGGAGTGTTGAAGATAAAGAAGAAAGGATAATCACTGGATGAAGTACCTAAGAAAGGTAGGATATGGGATCCAGAGTTTAAGTTGAGGGATCGGCTTTTGCAGGAAATGGGACTTTGTGTGTGTGTGTGTGTGTGTGTCAAAGGGTGAAGAAAGAAAGCCAATTGCTAAATAAGTCTAGTTGAGAGAAGTTAAGTTAGTTCAGATTTTATAGTTACTCTTGTCTTTGTGAATTGGGAGCTATTCATCTATTGAAAAGGAAGAGAGTGGTTACAAAGTCCACAGTTTCAGAAAAGGGTAATATTTTTGAAATGCTTTCTGTGGAAAATGTGATAAATTTCTGGGTATAAAAATAGATTGCTGGGCTTCCCTGGTGGCGCAGTGGTTGAGAATCTGCCTGCCCAATGCAGGGGACACGGGTTCGAGCCCTGGTCTGGGAAGATCCCACATGCCACGGAGCAACTAGGCCCGTGAGCCACAACTACTGAGCCTGCGCGTCTGGAGCCTGTGCTCCGCAACAAGAGAGGCCGCGATAGTGAGAGGCCCGCGCACCGCCATGAAGAGTGGACCTCGCTTGCCGCAACTAGAGAAAGTCCTCGCACAGAAACGAAGACCCAGCACAGCCAAAAATAATAAATAAATTAATTTAAAAAAAATAGATTGCTGCTCAACATCAACGATCCAGGTATAGTTACTAGCTATTAATTTATAGCCAGACCAATTTACAATTAGCTTACTCCAGGGTTGAGGTTTTCTACAAGGAAGTTCAGATGGGAAGAGAATGAAATAAAGAAGAGGCTCCTGACTTAATAGTGGTGAACAAAATGGACCTTGGAACTTCATCTAAATTAGAAAGGTAGTTGAGATAAGGTATTAATAGATAAGAAAAAAGTAAAGGAATCATATAGAAGGCCTTGAGAAGTCAAAGAATACAGTTGGAAGGGCTAAGGAAGCTAGAAATGTAGAAAGTTATAGTCAGAATGGAATGACTTGTTTTACTCATTTCCCCAAAATAAAGTTCTAATTAAAATATTTCATTTTCAAATTATAGTGCAAATTATATGCCCTCTATACTATGAGTCAAAATGTAAATGTTTAGAATTGCCAGTCAACTTATTTAAATATGTGAACCTGTGCTTTTTAAAAGCAAGTGGAGGGTCTGTAGGTACTGCAGGCTGGTTGCTTTGCCTAAGGATTTAAGAAAAAAATGCAAACCCTGGGAGCCACTTCTGACAAGCGATCCCTCACAATCCCTAGTTATCCAGAAACCCAAATCTAATCATGTTGCTATCTTTTAATACATTCAATAGATTGACATTTTTGTAAATAACGGTACCAAAACCTTAGCATGTTATGTAAAGTACTTCCTGATTTGGCTTTTACCAACCCATTTTCTGTTCTCTCTCTTACATGTTGACATTGTTAAAGCCATACCTTATCAAGCCTTGCTTTTGTAACTTTGCAATTGCTCTTTCATTTACCTGAAAAAAAACTTTCTCTTCCATGTCCAAATAATAAATTCCTAGACATTTTAAAGTTCAATTTAAATATCTCTCCTAAAAAGGCTTCATAATCCTTCTTTAAATTTGCCTCCCCAAATCTCATTAAACAGAGAGAATCTATCTTTTATACACTGACTGAATTACATTCATACAAGTAGTGAATTTGGAGGTACATTATTATTTTTATATTCCTCTCACCACTGTGAGGCTGTAAGCTTTTTAAACTATGTTAAAAGACAAACTGAGACGTTAAAATTTTTTAGGAGTTTATTTGAGCAAAAATTGATTAGAATTGGGCAGCATCCAATGTAGCAGATAGAAAGGAGTTCTGAGGAGCTGTACAAAATGAAAGGCTTTTATAGGCAGAAGGGAGCAGGAAAAAGGATGTTAAACTAGGCCAATAAGTGGGTTGGTTATGTTCCTGGTGAATTTAAGGTTCTTGTTTCGTCACGAAAGAATTCGGAGACTAAGTGATAGGTGAGAAGTGCATTTATTTAGAGAGAAACACGCTCTGTCCACAGACAGAGTGTAGGCCATCTAGGAAGGCAAGAGGCTTTGAAATATGGTGTGTTTAGTTTTTATGGGCTGGGTAATTTCACAGGCTAATGAGCGGGAGGATTATTCCAATTATTTGGGGGGAGGGGCAGGGATTTCCAGGAATTAGGCCACACCCACTTTTTGGCCTTTTATGGTTAGCCTCAGAACTGTCATGGCGCTGGTGGGTGTGTCATTTAGCATATGCTAATGTGTTACAATGAGCATATAATGAGGCTCAAGGTCCACTGGAAGGCAAATCTTCCACCATCTTGGGCCTAGTTGGTTCTTACTAGTTTTTGTCATGTACAATGGCTATGTCATTCTTTTAAAAGTTGTGCCCTGCCCCCTTCCCTCCTGTTTCAGTTATTGCAAGGTTACTTTCCTTTAGGGGATGGCAGGGGTTGTCAGGCAGATTACCTAACTAGTGATGATCAGGCAATTCCTGATTGACTGGTTTAAGATTTCATTTCCAGGAGAACCAAAACTGTAATTAAATTAAGTCTTGGTTGGTAACGTGAGGCTTAGCATAAGCTGCTCCCTTTGGGGCCTGTTGTCTTGTTTTTTTTAAGTTTGCATATGGTTGGTATTTAACAAATGACATTTTATTAAAACTTAAAAGTGGTTCTGTTTTGCCTGTTGGAAGGACAAATAAAAATTTTAAAATAAGAGGTTTAATTCTCCCTGTTGAAAATAAGGGAAAAGACTTTTCTCCTTCCCTTTTTCTTAGAGTGTTTACTGCAGAAAACTTCAAAGTACTTTCTCCTCTCTTTGAAATGTGTATAAATCTTTTTATCAGCTTTATGACCCAGGGATGCCTTTCTGGAGGACTCAGAAACTCTCTCTTTAATATGTAAACATCAAGGAAGGTAACATCCATTTCTCCCAGTTTCTGTGGAAGGATGGGAACCTAACTTCAGTGGGCACCTTGCTCTGAGTTACAAACCTAGCTCTAGTCCTAAAGGTAGGAGAAGTTTGTTTTCCTCTGGTTAAAGCCAGTTAGCTGACACAGATGGTCACTCAAATTACCAGGCGAATCTAGTATGAACTATGTGTGACAAACGGTGCTGCCAAGTTCTCTTACTTGAAGACTGCTTATTGTTTGTCTTGAGAACATGTATGTAATGGGTTGTGTATGCTTGGCTGCGTAAAATAGTGAGAATTATTTCCGTTTGGGCAGTCTCTTAGTGTATTGCCAGGATGGGTATCATAATCTCATTTAATGCTTATTCAGTAATGCTTTCTCTCTTTATGACCTTTGTGAAGAGGTTTTCTAGGTTGAGAGACTCTTAGGGTGCGGGGTGCAAGAACTTGCCTGTGCCCTCATGACAAGATTAGGGTCCTAAGATTTTGTTTTTAATTATAGTTCACCAACACTCTCAAGGTGAATGATACATGTTCATTGTAAAAAAACCACGAAAATTAAAAATAACTTTAAAACCCAGATTTAACTAGTACTAGCATTTTGGTTATATATTTAATTTTCATATTAATGGGTTATTTGTATATATATTTTATAAAATATAGTTTATGTGTACATAATAAATTACCTGTATGAAGTATATATGAACTTTACCCATATACATTGTATGTAAATTATTCATTTCTTCCTCTACGCTAGTTTTGCCATCAATCCTATTCGTATACTTTTTATATCTCAAGAATTATTTAAATTGTGTCATCTTCTTATAGCACCTCCTCATGTTTCATAGTTTTTGGCAGGAACTAACCTCATTAATTTTAGCAATACCTATACTTTATTAATTTCAAGGTGATTTCAAGTTTTATTCATGTATTTCTTTTTTCTTTAATTAAAAGGTTCTCCCTGATATGTAAGAAAAAGGTCACATATAGAGGGTAGGTCATTTAAATTTTAGTAATTTTTGTCTTAACTACAGTAAAGGCATCAAAATATAGATATGTAAAATATAGATATGAAATAACTAAGATTTTTACTTCTTGTGTCAGTTGAGTTGAATTTATTGGCATAAAGTTGCTTAAATATTCCTTAATATTCCTACATCTTTTAATATATCTGGGGTTTGTGGCAATATCCTTTCATTAATTTCTATAATTGGAAAACTTTTTCTTGCTTGCTTGATCAGTCTTTTTAGTAATTTTTACTTAACTTCTGCTAAATTGCTAATTTTTCAGTGATTTTATTAATCTTTTCAAAGAACTGACTTAGGCTATTTAATTTCCTAATTTTCTCTGTTAATGGTTCTCTATTTCACCGAGTTCAGCTCTTATCTTTATTTTTTCTACCTTTTTTTGTTTCTAATTTTCCCTTTTTTCTACTTTCTTGTGGTGGAAACAAATGACTTATTTTAAACTTTTGTACTTTTCTGATGAAAGCTGTAAACTTCTATCATATCAGTGTTTTAGTTGGACTCCATAGATATGCACTTTTATTTTCAATCTTGTTCGGTTTGAAATATTTTCTAATTTCCCTAGTAATTTTTTACTCAAATAATGGGTTAATTGGTATGTTATTTTAATTTCCAAATATTTGAAGAATTTCTATATCTTTCTCTATTGATGCTAATTTAATTCAGTTTTAGCCAGGGAACACATTCTGTAAGATATCAGTAATTTCATAGTTCTTGGGGCTTAATTACTATCATCAAGCATATAGCCTAACTTGGTGAATATTTTATGTATACTGATAAGAAATTACCATTTCATCTTCCTGGTTCTGTCTTTGTTAGAGCAGGCCAGCTTACTTGGTTTATCTATTAGTGTGAGCTTGTGGCAATTATTCTATAGGGTGGTATTTACACCAAAGTATTGTCTTTTCTTGAATCTCACCAAGGGACTCACTGAGGTTTCACTACTCTTGCTGGGTCATAAATCTAACGTCCACCACACTACACAACCTTTACTATCCCCATTCATCTTTCAGCCCTGTAGCAGGTGATCTTTGTAATACCTCTTAGAGTTGAGCTTTGAGCATGAGTAGCCCAGACCTTGGTCAAGCATTTATGGTGAATTCTTACACAGACTACCTTTTCCCATGCGATTCTTTCTTTTCAAAAACCTATCTTGAAAATTCCTTCTACATTAGCAGCTTGCAACTTCAATATTTGTTTTCTGTGCTCAGTGACACTGCAACCCTTGCTTGGATTTCATCTTCATTCAGAAAAGTGTCCCAAGGCAGAAACTTAAGGGGATCATGACATTTTCCTCATGCATTTTCCTTCTTTCAAAGATCACAGTCATAAGCTGCCTATTGGTCAGTGCCTGAAAACTGTTGCCTAATATATTGTGTCCAGTTTTATAAATAATTGTTTTTGATGGAAGGGTAAGACTGGTACCAGTTACTCTTTCATAGCTGGAAGTAAAAATCCAACCACACTTCTGGAGTATAGTTGAGAAACCACTGAATAAGTGTTTTCTGTCTCTTATCATCATAGGCTTGAACTTATATAACAATAAAGCTATTTGTAACCCTTTAATAGGGAGAGAAATAGATATGATGTGGACAGTTATGTAATCCTTATGGGTACTATTTCCCTCAACTGTAGAGATAATAATACCAATTTTCAAAGTTGTTACCAGATTTAAGTATAACAATATATGTAAGGTATCTGTCACATTGAAAGTATATAGATTTTAACATTTCTCTCTAATTAAAAGAATGTGTATATATATATATATATATATATATATATATATATATATATATAAATACTTGTTTTTTGGTTTCACATCCATTTCAAAGTCCACATTGTTCCACTCAGTATCAAAGTTCCTCTGCAAATTGCTTTCTCAGCCAAACACTCAGAAATAGTGTATAATTCCTTAGGGTAATATTAATACCATAAAAAGTGTAATCTATATCTATAACCTTTTTGAAAACTTTGAAGATTACATATCTTTGTTTTTGTCGATTTCCTTTCCTTTATTCTCCTTCCCTATAATCCTTTCAAACAAATGTTTTTACTCTTCTTTTCATTTGATAATCCTATAAGCATATTATCTCTAGAGATGATTAGTGTCCTCTGGAGTGACTTTGGACATTTGCTCACTCTCATTTACAAAGAGGGAACTGATGAGGGAGGTAAGCAAGGGTTTGCTCATCTTGTATTTTATTAAGGTATATATTACAAATAATAACACTGTATGTGTGCCTGGCAGTTCAGTTGTCAGAGGAAAACAGGGCCATGTATCGCTTTCTTTTTTTTTTTTTTTTTTAAAGTTTAATTTTTTTTAAATTTATTTATGGCTGTGCTGGGTCTTAGTTTCTGTGCGAGGGCTTTCTCTAGTTGCGGCAAGTCGGGTCCACTCTTCATCGCGATGCGCGGGCCTCCCATTATCGCGGCCTCTCCTGGTGAGGAGCACAGGCTCCAGACGCGCAGGCTCAGTAGTTGTGGCTCACGGGCCCAGCCGCTCCGCGGCATGTGGGATCCTCCCAGACCAGGGCTCGAACCCGTGTCCCCTGCACTGGCAGGCAGACCCTCAACCACTGCGCCACCAGGGAAGCCCCCATGTATCGCTTTATAGAAGAAACAATAGCACATTATCATTGGGAACAATTCCATAGCCTTTCAGGGAAATTTTTTACCAATTCAATAAAAGACCCAGGAAGAATTTTTTTTTTTTTTTTAATAAAAAGCCACATAATTTTGTTCCCAATATTTTGGCCTCAAATTGGTCACAACCAATGCTCATTGTTGGGCTACCTCATAAGAAACATAGGGGATTTTGACCTTCTTTACCCACATTTGTTGAGCATCCTGCATGAACCATGTTCATTCTTTAGTCTGTTAGTCAGAAGTAGTCCTAGCCTAGAACCTCCTGCTAAATTTTAATTTTGAAGACTGTTTTTTGGTTTGGCTTTGTTTTTTTGAGAGGCACAGCCTGAGGGAAAGATTTTAATATCATAGAAAAATAGTTTCAAATTTATTTTCCTTTATAATTTTTAGCAAGTAGATTTACTCAAAATGTATTAAATGAAGTTAAACTTTTTATCACTATGGTAAATGGAAAAGAAGAACCATCTGACAGCAAGAAGTGGTTTAAAATAAATACAGTGAAACTGCCATAATATTGTTAACTTCCAGCCAAGTACAATGTTTGGCAAAGGCCCTGAGACTAAGGCCTACTTCTTTTTTATAAAAAGGGAGATTAGCAAAAGTCAGGGGTTATTAAATATATCTTCATGCCAAAGTGAGACATTCCTCATGATGCCATCAGAAGGATTGAAACCAAATTGAAGAGGGGATCATTTTCTACACTATCTAATCCAATGTAATTTAAATACCTAAAATCATCTCTATATCAATATTAGCACTTGTCCCACATATTTGGAAAGGTTACCCTAGGGAAAAACCTTCTTAATCTTAGAGTACAGATTCCATAGCTACCTGCATCTCCCCTGCACCTTTAGTAATCATTGTATACAAGGCATTATTCACCTAAATATAGAGAACCCAACGAAAAATATCAGCATCCTTTGGCATGTTTCCTAATTAAGAAAAATTATCAGTTGTATTTTCTTCTAGCTATGGTTTCAAGTATGATAAACAAATATATTAACTTTAAGAGTCCTGAAAAAGCGATCAGGTTTCATCAGAATAACAGGTCAGTCAGTGCAAACTGCAACATTGTCCAGAAATTCAGCACACCTGAGGAGCAGAGCAGGTGTTTTAAGGATTCAAGGTTTTAAAAAGAAACTGGTCCTCAATTATATATTTCACACTTACTTTCTTTAACTGAGCCCTTTAATGAATCTGTAGCTTCCTGAAGGCAATCATGATTGCCACAAGAAGATTTATATTTTTCTGTAAAAGTCTCAGGCACACTCATATAGACACACAAAGAGACAGACACGCACACAAATAGTGCCCTGGGCAGAGTCCAAACTACATCAGAAGGAAAATAGGAGACTGAAAACAGAAAATAGACAATAAGTGTCAAGAAAAGATATTTCACAACATAAGAACTTCAAATAAAAATTAAAAACCTTCTGGAGTTACAATTCCAATAGAGTTCACAAAAACCTCTTTCTTTGCAGTATTGTTTATTACAGCACACTTTTCCCTCTTAGGTCCAAAGCAATAGGCTGGGCCTCCAGCATACTCACAGAAACATCTCAATTTCTCAAAACAGGCTCACGCTTGGCTCCAATCTTGCTTATAGGCAGAAGCTCACAGTATAATTTGAAGGATATTTGGAAAAAGCCCCTTCCCCACATTAATTATTGATCATTTCCCATTGATATATTATGTAATGTATAGATTTTTGCAAATTCTTTCAACCTGGCGGGCCATTCTTTTACATTTTCTGCCCTAGTAAACTCCTGTTTCTCTTAAAAGCCAGGGCAAATCTCCTTTGTGACAATTCCTAGGCTTAAACTTCTTTTGCCTGTGCTCTCACATCCCTCTGTTATAGGGTTTATTGTTTCCTTCTATAGTTTTTCTTTGATAGCCTCCCTCTCTAGTCCAGAGATACTACTTTGAATCAGCTCCTGAGAAGTTCAGATACCAGCTTGGTTTTTTAATTAGTATTGAGACTTTGGGGATGACTTTTTCCAATTTCTTTAAAATTTTATTTTGTGTTTTTAAATTTTAATGGCCTGTTTTCTTAATTAAAATGAAAATAGTGTCCCTTGTGTTTTTTCTGAAGATTAAATAAAATAACATATGGAAAATGTCCAGCACATATTTGAGACTCCATAAATGGTGGTGATTAGGGTTATTTTTTTGAACTTTGAGTTACTCTAAGAAAAGGGTCACTTTTGATCCTGAGAGCTATAAAATTATTGTATATGATTTATTTTTGTATGCATTATAAGTTATATAGTAACTAGTATTTAATTTTATTAATAACTTCAAAGATACAAATAATTTCAAGGCACAGGGAAAGTTTGAGACCTCCAGCCCCACACCCTAGATTCTTTCTTCTTGCATTGAACATGCTTTGGTTCAGGTAATATGTGAAGCTTCTAAGTGGGGTATGTAGTCACCTCATTTACACAGGAAGAACCATTTAAGTCATGAAACACCTCAACTTTATAATCAGATAGGTACATCCCTTACATAGTATTTTTCATATACACCCTGCTCAAGGCATTTCATACATAAGGACCATTTAGTTTGTTAAGCAGGAGGTCTAGCATTTGCACACTGATAGGCTTGGAAAGAGAACAAATGGATTGTAGAGCTACTGTCTGACCATTTACTTATTGTGTGTTTTATAAATTCTGTAAAGTTACTATTTATCCACGCTATTTCTCTTTAAATTACATATGTATATCCATTTGTGTGGATCCAGTTCAGTAGCTTTTTAATCCAGTTCAATAGCTTACAATGTAACTATTATGCATCTTTAATTGTTACAATCAGTTTCTGGAGTTATCATTGTCTATAGTAACAAATCTGGCTCCTTTCTCTCAAAGTCTTTCCTTTTTCACATATGACCAAGAATATTTGAGGCTTATTCGGTGCAGAAGGTATCAGACCTGCTTTCAAGTGCTAGACACGCAGAGAGAGATGTGAAGTGTAATTCATCCACAGTATTAAACTTTGACCCCAGCCACTTGGTGTCAGTGGTGACAACTCCATCCTCAGTCGCATGGCAGCTTTCCTACTGCTGAGATGATGGCTGTCCCTCCCGTATTCATGCACAGCCTCTGGGCTACCCTGCACAGTGCCAAAGTCAGTTCTTCCCACACACTCCTCCGGCCCTTAAACAGAGAAAATACCTACTTCTACTTAGGCAGAACCATCCGTGTTGCCGTAAAAATGCTAAGATTTTTAAGAATGGACGAGATCAAAATATTCAACTTTCAGTCTTTTTGACTTCCATAATAAGTCTAATTGGAACCCTTTGCCTCCTTTTCTTTCCATTACCTCAGTTGTTACAAACTACTATTTGCTCACTTGCACAACCAAAAGGGACCACTCAAGTGACTTCAAGCCTAGTAGCTGTGTTGAGCAAAGGGGACATTGTGTCCTTATCTTTCAGAGAGGGAATGTCACCCACACATAGATAAAGGTAAAATCAGCCTATATAATACTTTATTTCTACACTTGAACACAATGCCTGGCATGTATTAAGTGCTGATGAAACTATAGAAATATCTCAATTTATTCTATGTAGCTTATTACATACTTTTTATAGAGAACGTGTTCAATTTTAGCTATATCCTTAACTCGAATTTATGAAACACATATTGTTTTTGCCAGAGACTGTGCTAAGTACTTTACATATATTCTCTCATTTTATCATTACATCAGTTATACACAGTGAATATTATTATTTCCATTTAACAGGAAACAGTCTTATAGGTTTACCTGAATTGCTCATAGCTCCTAATGGAGCTGGAATTTGAATCTATTTCTTTCTGAATCTAGAAGCAAATGTTTAAAGAGCATGATAATACTCTCTGCTCATTACAATGCAAATATTCCTGTAATGAATAATATAATAACTCTTATTATCTTATTATGAAAGTGTTCCTCAGATGGCTTTCCTCTGTGATGTAACAAATTATACATTAGGAAGTATAATGCAGGCGAAGGAAGTATTTAAATGGTAGAACAAGAGAGGAAGGAGAAGGACTATGCCAAAATCAGCCAATATGACCGCCTTTATTATTCTGCTTTGCTCTAAGATATTAAGATTCAATCAGTTTGAACATGAGCATTTTTAAAAAATAAGCACTTTTACAGTTTTATTGTTTAACATACATCACACACACAAATGCACAAATAGATGTGTCAAGTTGTACAAACTCAATATAGATGAATTAAAGTGGTATAGATTATTTGTTTTTATTCTTCCCTACAATCTGAATTGCATAAAATTAAAAATTCAAAAATTTTGATGGACTGGTCACTTTTTTCATCCAAATTATTAACCCATAAGAAATCGTATGTAAAATGTTAAGGTAGAATTTCATAAATCTACTATATTTGATATTCTATCTATCTCTGTTTATCAATCTGTATGTAACTTGTAAGCCCTCCACACTTCAGAGATCAGCAAAGATTATACATGCATTTAAACTCTTTAAAATAGAATTTGGAAAATTATTCAAGGTTGTGTTTATTGTTGTAAAATAGCAATGAGAGATAAGAGCATAAGGGTAAAGCCAATGAGATGTCATGGAAGTGTTAGCTACCCTTTAATCATAAAGGTTGTAATCATATTGCAAGATATGAGTGTATCATGTCAACATTTTGTACATCTTAAACTTACACAAAGTAATATGCTGATTATATCTCAATAAAGCTGAACAAATAAAAAATATAATTTAACATGAAAAATCACTCAGGCATAATTTTTATTGGTAGACCGAATGGGTACTTAAACCATTTTAGAAGTGAATGCCACATTATTTCTATGTGTTGGCTATGTTCTCGTATACATTGTTATGTAAATGTATTTAGTACTTACAAGTAAGATGCTTTGGTGAACTTTAAAATTTAAATTTCCAGTTAGTTTCTGATAATGTGGTGGGATGTGATTTTTATAATTTCAGTTGTCTTAGGAACATTTTGAAAACAGAGATCTATGTTCATTTTTTAATTTCCAGTGCTTTGCAAAATACCTAATTTACAATAACCATTGGGAAAATGAATGAGCTTTGAAGTAATAAATATATATTAATATTCTCATTTCAAAATTATTTTTGGCCAAATATTTCTCCATATTTCAGTTACATCTAGACACTCACTTGAAAATTTTATTACTTGCTACCACATTCAACATGTTACATGTATATGGCATTCAATCTGTCTTTGTGATAGCCTGATTAATACATTTCAATCTCAGAATTGAATATTAGCAGTTAATATAAACTTTAACATGTTACATACAGAGCCTGATTTTTCCCTGTTTCACATTTTTATCAATTTATTTGTAATATAGAAATTTTCATGTCATTTTTTAAGACTATCACCACTGATGATCACCATTTCCAGGCTTGAATATAGTCGAACAAGTAATCTCAGTGTAAAATCTCTACTATCTAGTATAGACAAAGCATGTATAGCACTCTCAGAAATTAACAACTATCTTTTACACTTTTGTCTTATATTGCTATATATCCTCACATTTATGTTTGAGGTAATGTTAGAAATTATAGAAAGATTTATTATTTAATCATTTGGGACAGAAGTAATGGGAAAGCAAAAATACCAAAATATTAGTTGAATTGTCAGGACTCCAAACCATGTACAATTCAGTCATTTGATATAGGCAGTGGGTCACTGAATGATTTTATTAATCCAAATGAGAAATTGACCCAGGTAATTATTCACTATTTATCCTTTTTGGAGAGCCTTTAATAAAATTTTTAAAAAACAATTGGGGGACAGATAATGCAAATATATCATTTAATTTTATAACTGTTAGAAAATATTTGAGCAATAAAAAGATCTCATTTATCCAGAGTTTACAATTTAGTAATCTCCTCTGCAGACCTTACTCTGCTGCTTAAAAATATTCTCTAGTTTCTGTAATAGTTCAAGACAAAGCAATACAACAAAGGACCTTCTTCTTGATCCAGCTGTGCCCTATTATTCTTTGACCTAAATTTTTCCTTCTCTTCAAAAGCTATCTTCATTTATATTGCTCGAAAGCCATCTTCTTTCATCTCTTATTATCCATTTATGTCTTCAGTCTTCGTTGCTTACAATTGCTTCTTTTTCCCTACCTCTCTACTGAAATTGCTCTCTCAAAGGTCATTAATGAGTTCCTTCTTCCCAAATACAACATACTTCAATCTCCTTATCTTCCTCAAATTCTTTTACTGTTTTGCACTGGAAAAGACTTTTTTTTTTGGTCTCATTTAGTTACAAGGGAAGAATATGGTTAGATGTCTGATATTTTGTCAACAAATCCCAAAAGAGGCATTACAACGATGATAAAGTTCATTGAACCTACAGCCTAAACATTATACTGTTTTCAAAGTAGTCTTAAGGACCTCAACAAGAGGAAGGATTTTTTATATCTTTAACATTACCTTGCTAATATGACAACTACAGTCTAATTTGACTACTACAGTCTATTTCTATCTTGTTCTGCTGTTGTACTTTTCTGCAACTGACAAGCTTCATCTTATAATTTATAGTAAAAAAGACCCATCATGACCTCTCTGGTTCCAATTATGCTTCATGTCATTTAAACTCAATTTCTACTCATTGATAGGATCAGATTCTTTGACTCATATATATATATGTTGGTTTATTCACTATTTGCTTCTTTATTTATATACATATATAATTGTCATACATATTATAATTATATACCTATCTATAACTATCATCTATCTATATCAGAGAGAGAAAGAGTTTAAGGATTCTCTCTTTTTTAGGCCTATTTAGTTGCTAGAAACAGACAGTTAGACCCTCAGGCTAGCAGAAATACAATTTTTTATTGGGTATGTGTAGAGAACTAAGTTAAATCTAGAACAGAAATTTTAACAGGACCAAGCCTCAAAGAGAATGGTAAAAGGTAGTTCTTGTGTCAATGCAGTTCTCTTGGCCTCAACAGAGAATCATTGATCTACAGCCAACAGTGTTGATGTGATTCCTATTTCTGCCTATGTCTGTTCCTCTGCCAGTTGGCTGACTTTTATTGTTTTTATTATTTGCTGCTGCTGCTGCTGCTTAATTTTGTCTTACACATGATCCATTATGGTCATTGGAATATTACTATACCTCAGACACTGTTAGCTACAAATTCTACTTGCTAACTCAGTCTGCATGGTTTTCTCAATATGAGTTATTAAAAACAAGACTTTCTTTGGCCAGATGTATCATGCAAGTATGCTCATGGACCACCAACCACACTCTGAATTTATTACCTTTAGATGAGATGTCTACCCCTGTCCAAAACAACTTGGCTCAGGTGGATGACATGGTCACTTAGTAAAATAGATGAGTAAATATCTATGAACTGATGGTCATAGATGAGACTATGTTGATTAGTTTGGGCTGTTGCCAGGTCTGAGATTGGCACTCAGACCACTGAATATGTGTGTTAAGTGTTTGTCCTTGTATATAAATTCTTTGCACTTTGATTTTTCTCAAGACATAATAATTCTTATGAATTCAGTTATAACATTTTTTATATAGTTCTTCAGTCCATAATTATAGCTTCAACTATCCTCTGAAATGCCAAATCCACCTTTCCAACCACCTACTTGTTTTCTCTACTTGAATGTCCACCATGTTTATTTATACTAATTCAGAAACAAACTTGTTATTCCTAACAGCCATGAGATTAATTTCTCTTTCCTACATTGATATTTCCATCAGTGGAATGACAATTCACTTAGTTACCAAGTTTCATCCTTGAACTATCTTTAATACCCTTTTTCTTCATCCCCTACATTTAGTCAGGTGCTAAGTACTATGTACTCTACCTCTACAGTATTTCTTGTATCATCTGTCCTGTATTTTTATGCTCACCACCTAGTTTGTGCCTTCATTACTATTCTTATCTGTGTTAACATATTCAATCTCTTTCCTCTCTTCACCATCTATTCATCGTTGTCATATTAATCTTCCCACAAAAATTTTGGTTACATCAATTCCAATTTCAGTCAAGTCACAGCAGCAAACTGATGGCACATTCAAATTCGGTAATTTGAAGAGAGTTTAATAAAGAGATTTTAAAAAGGTGTTAGATGAGTGAAGAAAGAACACAAGGGATAATACCATGCCCAGGGACTTACATAACAATGTTTTTCCCATTATTGTACCTTAAGGGGAGAGAGAAGGAAGTGATTTTTGGAACCCAGAGATAAAAATGGGCATGTAAAGAGGCCACCTGTTGTAAAGGAGGTAGCCAGCCAGGTATATTTAGGAATATAAACCACTTAACTCCCCTTTCATCCACAGATGTCCTGCCACTGCTTCTGATTGGGCAATCCCAACTGGAAGCCCAAAAGCAAGGAATCAAGAATGTGGCTCAGATGGGTGGGGCTTCCAGGGTAAAGAGCAGAGAATGCATCTGAAAGGACAAGCTGAAGACAGTTCAACTGTCTTGAATATTCAATAGCTTCTCACTACCTACTGAAACAAGCACAATGTTTAAAGACTTTCATTGAATGGCTTAATTCTTTCCCATTAGCTTTATTAGCTTTATTGGCCAAATTGGGCTATAGGAATAGTCCCTGTATTTTCATATTTCACTACAATATATGCCTTGCTGTCTATTGAAATACTTTTTTTCTTCCTTGGGCATTATCTGTCACTTGGAAAAAAATATATGCTTTGAGACTTGTTTCATCATTTCTCATTCACATTTCTTCCTCTATGTATATATAGTATGCATAATTTCAGTTTCCATAAATCTAACTTCTGTCTTATTTAGACGCTTATTTTATTCCAACTTGCACTTAGGCAGAATTCTAAGATGACCTCAAGATCCTACCTCCCTCCCCCCACAATGTACATGGTCTGTATGATCCCCTTCCTCTTAACTGTAAACTAAACTAGTGAATATGATGGGGTATCCCTCCTATGATTTTACTCCCTTATATGGCAAAGGGATTTTCTAGATGTAATCAGTTGACTTTGCGTTAATCAAAAGATTCTTCTAGGTGGACTTGACCTGATAAGGTGAACCCTTAAAAGAGATGGGAGCCTTTCTTAGGGAGGAGATTTAAATCAAGGGAGATTCTCCTATCAGGCTTGCAGTCTTGGAGGGGGACATGCAAGGAAGGGTGGATAGCCTTTAGTAGGTGAGAATGGCTCCTGGGTGCCAACTAGCAAGAAAGCCATAGTCTCTGCCTTGTAATCATAAGGAGCTGAATCATCCTAATAACCAATAAGCTTGGAATAGGACACTGACCCTCCAGTGAGATTGCAGCCCTAGCTGACACCTTTCTTTTAACCTGGTGAAACCCTGAGCAGAGGACCCAGCTAACTCATATCCAGACTCCTGACCAATGAGATAATAAATTTTTGTTGTTTTAAGCTGCTAAGTTTGTGGTAATTTGTTATACTAGCAATGTAAAACTAATATTACATCAATTATATCTGTATTTAACTCAAGTTTCTAAATTATAAGCTTCCTTGAAAGTTATGATTATATTCTACTTCTATGAGTCTCCATAATTGTTTGTTGAATAGGTGACATAGAATATATGTAAAAAAACTGAAAATAGGGAAGAAACCAAAATATTTTAATATGATATATTTTCAAGCTCCATTTATGAGGGAAACTACACTTTCTCTGAAACACTGGAAATACAGTATATTGAAATCTCACTAGATGAGTTGAGCTACTCAATGAAGAATGGATATCTCTGTGTTCAAAGATTAATGTTCTTGTGGGGCTTGACTTATGCAATCAGTACATAATAGAGGTCTTAGAGTAGGTCAGATAATGGCTTCCCAAAAAGACTTTAAATTATAGATTGGTAGAGCCCCATGGGACCTCAAATATCACCACATCCAACTCATTAGCTTTGTAAATGACAAACAATAATACCTCCTAAATGATCAAAACCACACTCTTATAATAAATCAGTTACAGAGTACACGTAAAGATTCAAGACTTATGATTTACCACAGAGAACAATCTCTGCCACCTCCTTCTACACACCGATGAGAACAATGAAATCTTTCCTATTAACAATATTTTAAACCTTTTTACATGCAATGCTAAGATTCAGAATGAATTTCAAAAGTTATTTTCAGACCTGCTTTTAAAGAAACCTAAATGGAGGTCTTCATCTTTCACTAATCAGAAAACTCAGTGTGATGTGAGTTATTGCATATAATGACACAGTTTTCATTACTCTGCTATTTAGTCAAACTCTAATTAAGAAAACATGTGCTCATCTTTACTTTTATAGAAATCTGAAAATGCTACATACCCACGTAAAATTTACCCCATTTACCACATTAAGATTAGTGGCACACCTGACTTTCTCAGAGGAAGTAACCTCCCTCAGTCTCCCTTCAACTTGTGGCAGAGATGTAGCAGACTGGGCATGGTTTCTAGATCTTGATGTTATCAAACAAAATAAACTGTTATTATAAAATTTAAGTTAAATATAGAGAGGTTCAATTCTCCTAATATCAATGGAGAAGAAGGTTAATAGAAACATTTTCTACAGAATCTGGAGTAATCCATTTCACTTTATTCTCTCCATAAAGTGGAGAATATTACTCTATATAATTTCATTTTTTTGGTTAAGAGCACTCTTACCTGAGAAGTGCCGACCAGAAAAAAGAATGAATATATCCCTCCCCAGGTACACATGAACAACATATGGGTGTGCCTACTGATTCTTACAGCCCTGATCAAAAATGTATCAGGCTTGGGCTTCAGTAGTTGGGACACGTGGGCCCAGTAGTTGTGGCTCACTGGCTCTAGAGTGCAAGCTCAGTAGTTGTGGTGCACGGACTTTGTTGCTCCGTGGCATGTGGGATCTTCCTGGACCAGGGCTTGAACCCGTGTCCCCTGCATTGGCTGGTGGATTCTTAACCAAAAAAAAAAAAAAAAAAAATTATCAGGCTCTAAAGAAAGAGCAATGACATTAGTCAACTTTGTATATAACTTTGCAGTTCGTGAAGCTTTTTTACATAAAGGAATATCTTTCTTTCCTCATATGAGTTTGTGTCCTGTGATCAAAGGGCCCCCATTCATATAGCATACAATATCAGTGGAGACTAGTGGAATTGTACAAGGCAAGAGGCTCTGTTGCCTTGGGACCATTGTTTGTTTTATTTAATAGAATAAATACTAATTTTGAAGTCAGAAAATTCTGAGGGTTTTTTGATTTTATACACATTTCTTAACATGATATTTTAAGCACACAAACACATGCACACACACAAGAATACTGTCTATTTTAGTTTTGCTATTATATCCTCTATGCATATTGCTTTTCTGCAAACAGTAAGTATTAAATATCTTTGAATAAATAAATTATATAAGCAATGTGTGTACATGGTAAAAAAAAAAAAAACAGTTTAGGAGGGTATGAAGAAAAATAAAAGAGACCCCCCTTTTTCCCATTCCTTACTCTGTACTGTTCCTAGCGGTAAGCACTTTAATAACTTCTCTAATTATTTCTTATTTATCTCAGCAACTGCAAATAAGTTTTCTATTACCTCTATTTCTGAATTAATTTGCTTAAAAATTATCTATTAACTTTTTTTGGATGGTTGAGTTCACCAAAAATCCTCTTCCAATCCCCATATCTATCATCAAAATAGTCTTTCAAGTCATAATTAATGATATGAAAACTCAAAATCACATTTTGCTGATTTTTACTATTGTTTTTGCATTCTTTTCACATAGGACAATTCAATTTCCTCAGAATATGACCCACGGCCCGTCCCCCCATCCCACATAAGGCTCTGACTTCATGTGCAATTTGCTCAGTTTACTTTCTATTCCTGCCAAGTAATTTCCTGCCTGGGAATTAGAACAGTACTTCTTGGATACAATCTCTCTGTTCCTTTATTTTTCTTTGTGCTTGAGTATATAGATGATTTTTTAAAAGTTATTAGTTAACCAGTTTTTGTAGATTTTTCTTTCTTCTCTTGAAGAGTTCTAGGGTCATCTCTTTACTGTTAGTGGTAGGAAAATCCACAATTATGTTTCTAGACATATGGGGTGTTTTTACATTTATTACATTAGCCCTTAGAGAGCTGTTTCAATGTGAAGATTTGGGTCTTCTTTCCACTCTTGAAATGTGCTGGATTTTTTTTTTTTCTTTTATTATACCCATAGTAATTTTCCTCTATATGTTCTCAAAACATTTATTATTTCATTAGGAATCTTCGTGTAAATTATTTTTTTCAGATACCCATTAATTAGATGTTGAACATACTGTATTTACTCTCTATGACTTATTTTTTTCATATCCTCCTTCTCCAGTTTCTAATCCTGTATTTTGAAATATACCTTCCAGTTTTATGTCTACTTTGACAATGATATTTAACTCTAAAAGGCTTTTTCTCATGATT
This sequence comes from Eschrichtius robustus, assembly GCF_028021215.1. Taxonomy (NCBI): domain Eukaryota; kingdom Metazoa; phylum Chordata; class Mammalia; order Artiodactyla; family Eschrichtiidae; genus Eschrichtius; species Eschrichtius robustus. The sequence goes on from NC_090829.1 coordinate 44,977,483, forward strand.
TTTTACTTTTCTTTGAGTATATTAATTGATTTATTGTACTTTTTAAATGTTCTCTCTTGTCTGCTGATGCCCACCATGCAAATCAAAGATCATAAAAACATGACAAATTTGTAATGCATTTGGCAAACTACAATCAGACCTGCAATCTGAAATAATATGGGTAGAGAGAAGATGACTGACAAATGGATTAGAAAAATCTTCAAAATACAGGTCTATGCTATATAATAGTGCCTGTTTTCCCTAAAACTAAACAATGAGTAACAATTGCTGTCCTTCTATTTTGCCTATTACTGCAAAATCTCTCTTATCTTGACATCAGTCACATATGTAGAATGGTGTCATATTTTCCAGTATTCTAATTCTGCCTCTAAAATTTTTCTGTAAATATTTTCCAACACTCTTAATCATGTATATAAAAATCTTGGGGTAGAAATAATTTAGTGCCAACATATTAACATAGGTAAATTATGTACAAACTTTCTCCTTATTAATGTGATTTATATTTACTCTAGATTAAAATAAATTTGAACATGCTTTGTAACAGATGAAAAATTTAACAGACTTGAATATGAAATTATTTTCAGATTTCTCTTGAAAAATACATAGATTCCTTTGTATGAAACCTGACAAAAATACATTCTGTGCTTTAAAGTCATTTAAAACACAAAGCAGGATGGCAATTCATGATACACTAATGCATATCACAGTGGTAATTAATTCAACTTTTTGTAGAGGTTTCAGAAAATAATTTACTATATTGTGAAGGGGTGTTCAAGAAAAGCCTTCAACATCCTCTCCCAACCACACATCCTTGGATATCCCCAATGAATGAATATAAACCGATTTGCTTTGGAAGATTATTATTTTATCTTAGGAGAAAATGATTGATTTGTGTAAATATTTGCAATTTTCATTTGAAATTCTGAGTTAGGAGTATCTAACCCAGCAAAAAAGGAACATTAATTTTCCCCAAAAACACTTTCTGCCCAAGTTTTATATTGTAAAACATTACAGAGAATCAAATTAGTTTTCCAAGAATAATGGACATCTCTCTACTTAATTTATTAACTCAATTAGTATGTGCTAGCATCACAGGATACATGAAATTCTGGTATTTTGGGGATCAAAAGGACCCAGGGAAATTACAAACTTACATAGTTCTTTCTATAAGAAAAACATCACAGAAATGAAATTACCCTATTACATTTAAAATAATTCTTATTAAGAATCTCTAAATCTCTTTGGGAACCTATTTCACAAGAGATTACATTTATTTGCTTTCCTTTCTGTGCTCGTCACAAAATTTAAATTGTTTTTAACAACCATTAAAAAAAAAACACCTTAGTCTTCCAACCAAAAATATAAGTTGAGAGACTTCCCTGGCGGTCCAGTGGTTAAGACTCAGCACTTCCACTGCCGGGGGTGCAGGAACTAGGATCCCACATGCTGCAAGGCCAAAAAAAAAAAAAAATATATATATATATATATATATATGTATAGATACATATATAGAGAGCGATATAGATAGATAATATAATTATTTGATCTTCCTTATAAAAACAGTATAAAGCAAAAGACAAAAATAGGTCTAACTTTTATGATAATATTTTTTCAATAAACCTATTAAGCATATTATGTCAATGGCAGTATGTAGGCCCAATGCAATTTTCGCAGAATAACACATTTCCTAGAATTCAAGACCTAGCAGGGGAAATGCATATGTAAACTCACAATTATGCAAAATAGAATAAAACAAATGCATGATGAGTGTACAAAGAGGTATAGCATGTGGTGAGGGGGTTATTAACTACGTGGAAATTTAAAAAAATAATACCTTCAGAAAAGATGCATATAAACGCATTCCAGTTAAAGAAATAATAGGAACAGAGACTTAAATATGCCCACAAATACACATATGTCATTATTAAGTATGCTTTTTGGCCCACAGAGAGAACTCATAATGAAGAATCCTAGGCTGAGAGTATCATCAGCAGTTAGAGCTCAGATTTGAACCTTTACAAATATCAGACTCATTTCTACCAGATCTGTCCTAAAACTTAATTAAAGTGAAATCAGGAAGATGATTGGAAACACCAGAGGTATTACAATAAAATATTAAAAATAACCAAAGATGTAAAATTACATTTAAGGAGAAAAGCCAGGCTCAACTAGGATACAAGTATTGTGAATGAGGGCGATTCCTGGGACCTGCTGGCAGAGCTAGATTAGAAGGGTATAGAGACTGGTAAAAATGACGTCCATCTAATGAACTTATGGGAATTCCTTCTGATCTGCTCTGAGCTTTAGGGATGGCCATGATTTTACTTTCCCAGTGATGTGGTGGTTTTGCTCCCCTTCATGAAAGCCTCATCCAGTATCTGTTGGGTAAATATGGACAAGTTGTCACCCATAGAGTGTTTTCATTTTTTTGTGTGACATGCTATATATATAATACATAGTTTGAACATGCAGAGTACTCACTCCATTTTTCTGAATTTAGAACACTTCGAATGGCACATGATATAATATATATATATAAACCATTTTGTAAACTATGTAAGTGTACTTAACTGTGACTTTTGTTATTTGCTTTTACCAGAGGGAAGAAGTTGTAGACACTTCAGAAGGGTTAGGATATGGCTGCAGTCAGAATAGTGACTTTTTTCCTCTGGCCTACACAACACACAGCCAATATTCCACACAGTTTTTACCTTGTGTAAAAGTAGTAATCACACAAGGAGAATAGACCCCTCACACAGAGCACTGGAACACCCACTTTAAAGTGTAACAGACAATAACATTTGTCACTGGAGAAAGTCAGAGTTTGTACTTTTATTCTAAGACAGATCAAGATGAAATATAGGTGACACTATAATCATAATTGTGAATTTTGGGAGAAAAGGAGCAGGTTGAATGGAAGTAGACCCTACCTGTTATATATATTTTTCAGTCTTCATGGCAACTAGGAGAAAATATTCTGGATAGAACCAAGGAGTTTTAATTGTCTAAAAAGCAAGAAAAGCAGACAAGTATTAAAGTAGATACTACTTCAATAATTGTTCATAGTCAGGCACAGAGGTTAAGACGTAACACAACTGCTTTTCTTTCTCTTTGTACTTCCCTACCTCCAAAATAATGACACAAAGATTAGTCGGACTTAAAAAATAACTATTAAAATAGCAGAATGTAGAAAAAGGTAATATAGAAATATTTAGCCAAACTACAATATCCATAAGTTGACATCAAGTTGACCAAAAATGACATTAAGGAGTGACACAGATTGCTAGCTGCCTACCAAGGATCCATGCTGTCCTTTTCATAGAATAGAGTAATTTCTGTGAAGTGGCTGTCAATTCAGGGACTACATTTTATAGCACTCTTGCATTTTGGTGAGGCTACCAGATTATTTCTTGTCAGTGGAATGTGAGCTGAAGTAATATGCATCTCTGTCATTCCTGGGCTTTGTTGTTGTTGTGTGTGTTCAATGTTTTTGTTTTTGTAGAAGTAGGTGTGCCTTCTCCAGTCTTTTTTCTTTTTTTTCCCCCTTTTACATTTGGATGCAGAGGACTCAAGAATTACAGGCTAGGTAGCACAGGATGGAAAGAATCCTTGCATTACCACAGGGAAGAAGTCTACTGCCAGTCAGGAACACTCTCAATAGGTTGTTATGTAGGCAAGAAATAAAATTCTATTTGTTGAACATCTAAAATACAAGACTTTTATTGTTGTTACAATGACTAGTATTATCCTTACTAATATCCTGGAATTCTTTTAAAATAAAGTAGGATAAAGGGGTAATGATTCATGATTAAATGTGGTAAAAGTAAACAGAGAGCTATTTTGCAATTTAAATCAAAATTTACTGCCTAGACCTTGGATTGGCAAACATTCTCAAAGGGCCAGACAGTAAATATTTATAATATGCAAGACATACAGTCTATATCACAACTACTCAACTCTGTCATGTAGTGCAAAATTAGCCACAGACAATACATAAACAAAAGGGAGTGGATGTGTTACAATTAATACTTTACAAAAACAGGCTGCTGGCCTGAGGGGTCATTGTTTGCTAACCCCTGGTTTAGCTTTGGCACTCTTTCTCCACCTGGTGGCAGGAAATTAAATTGCAAGAATAATAAATGAATGGTACAACTAAGTCTGAGAAATAACATAGTTGAAAAATGAAGTACACCTAAAGTCATCAAGTGCACATGTGCTTAAGGTTATTTTTATTTTATTTTACCTGTATAGCTGCTCCATTACCTCAGTGGTTGAAAATCCAGCTCCTAGTTAAAATGTATATAGCACTTATTTCTTTATTTTATAAATATTTTATTTTTAAAAATCAAGATCATTCACCAAAAAAATGGATGTATTCTTTACCTATTTATGGCATCATTTTTAGTATGCTATATAATATTTGAACAAGAAAAAAAGACAGGGTAGAAGCTCACTTTTATCATATAAATTCTTAACCATCTGACAATCTGTTCAAAATAAGGCTAAGGTTAAGGTATGAGGGCAAGCGGGATATGGGGAATAAGGGATTCAAGTACTTTCCATAATGGCATCTGCATTTTCATCATATTTTCCATACAATTTCTCTCATTCATCCAGCTTCACATAGTTAAAGTAACACTCATGTCTATAAATAATAAAAATGAAAAGAGACACATCTATATGAGGGCATACTGCCAAGCCACCTGAATCTGGCTCTGTACCAGTCAGGAAGGTTTATAATATTAATTGACTCTATGCCTTAAAAAAAAGTTTCATTAGTTCTCCTTTTAATATCAAAATTAATTTAACATTTAAAAAATTGAATTTGTTTAAAGACAAGTCATTATTAATAATGCAAAAGAAATAGTATTCATCTAGAATAGTCTAATAAACAAAAGAAAGTTCAGTTTTTCTTTCTTCAGGCCAAGCCCCAAATTCTAAATGTTTTATTATTACATTTTGAGCCCACAAAATTTTTGAAAAGAAACACATTATTTAACCAATAAAAATGTTTTTGTTTTTGAAATCCTCATTAAAATATTAAAAGGGAAAACTAAGGAGGTAGAATTTGCTACTGAAAATGTTGGTTTGCAACATGTCAATTACTAATGTTCTTCAATCCATCCTTTATAGTCCAACTGCTGTTTGAACTGTTCATGAATTCCTTTATAACTATTTGGGTTCAAGTGGATGTCCTCCCAGTGAAATTCTCTAAAATTATTGTCTAATGCACTTATTTAAGTATGCAGTCAAGATTTTTTTTGTGCAATGTAAAGAGGAAAAAAAAAACAGTGTTTGATACTCAACAAGAAGACTAGTTTAGTAGAAATAAAAGTTTTGCCTCTGAGAGCAATTGGAGATAAGATTTAAAATTTGAATGGGCTGATTGTATATAGGCTTTTACCTTATTGGTAATAAAACATTGTAGAATTTTCAGTGTGGGAATAATGTGATGGATTCAAGTTATGAATTTGTTAATGTATAGGGAATGGATTGAAAAAGAGAAAAAAATGTATGTATATGTATGTAGATGGATGGATGGATAGTTAGGTATATTCATGACTTTTTCCTAACTAGATTGTTTTTTATTTATTTGTTTTTTCTTTAGATTATCTTATAACTCTTATATCACCAAAGGACACAGGATCTGATGATATACTTGTTTTAGAGTAGGTTTTTAATTAATGCTCATCGAATTGGAAGGAATTGCATTGTTAAATCAACACCTTTAAGAAGTTATTCTCTTGGTCATGTGCAGAACCATCTGATTTTCTCTGTAAAGATCCAATAGGAATCACATAGATGGATGCATGCAAAAGCAATACAGACTATTATACACTGAACTGAACAATTGAAGGTTTTTATCTAGGATGCTTACACTCACTACAGTAACCTCTGTAATTAAATAGACCTCTTTTTATAATACACAATTGAATTCTCTAATAACACTAATATAATCAACATAATGAGTGAAATTTGGGTTAATTTGAACATGAAATGACTTGTTTCCTAGGATTAGGATTAAATTAAGGCATCCATTTCAAGTGGTGATTAAATCAACAAAATAATCACCTACAAACAGAATTTTAAAATGCATATGCACACAGACATCAAATGTAATTCTTTAAAAATATTTATTACTTTCTAACATGAGTGTAGGTATACTTATCTTACCAATTGATTTTTATTCATTATATCCAGTGGTTGCTTTAGAGCTTAAAATATCCTGTAAATCTATTTTTTAAATGCTCGCTGTGCATTGGACTAAACTGAAAGTTTATAAAAACATATATATATATGCATACATAGTCAGATGTTCATAAACGTTCATAGTTTATATACGTAATAAATGTACACACAGACCCACACACATACCCCATATGTATATATCCTTGCTTTGGAACTCAGAATCTAATGGGTGAGACAGGGTGCATGTAAATGAAAATGATATAAAGAGAGAAAAAGGAGTCAATTCATCCAGGGCTCATCATAAGAAAGTGTATCCAACATATTTGGAAACGTTACAGCAGTGAGGACAAGGGGTAGGGATGAACCAAAATAGAGGGTTTGCGTTTTAAAGGTGGAAATCTAAGTGGAAAATGAGGTTAGGCAAGAAAGTTTCTGAAGGTCTGGATGACCTGCTATTGCTGAACGGGGCACCATATGACTCTTGGAGGAAGGAATTAAAGTAAGGGAAAGTAGGTATAGTGATTGCTGGGTTTAATGTGTTTATACAACAAGTGGCCTGGGAGTGATAGAACAGATAAATAGAAGGTGGTAGTCAGTTACTTGAGATGAAAGTTTTGGGTGTGAGACTGTTTTGAATGATGGCAAGAACCAGGGTATATCTAATGTCATGTATCTTTGAATATGGAGATGATATAGTTAAAGCCAAGTTATTGGGCTGGTTTTGATGACACCCAAGATGAATTGGGTGTCCACATGTACACGTTTATCGGGAACAACCTGGTTTATACCTGATGTCATGACATAATTATCAATAAAATTCTCTTTCACTCTCACATTTTACTAATTTGAATATAACTTATATGATCATCTTAACTTTGACCCAGTAGATAAACTCTGCAAAGGTTAGGTGGAATGGCCTGGAATTCTTTAGAATAAAGGATAAAAGAGAGAATGGAAGAGAATAAGTTGATGTTTTGAAGAAGAGCTGAACAGGGACTTTTGCATGAGGAAGGAAGAGTAACAGTTTGGAAGCCATCCAAACTTATCTCTTATTTCTCCTCAGCAGAGCTTTTTTTGCACTAGTCTGGTTTATTCTATGATCTTGTGCATGCCCTATACTTCATCATGAACTTTATATGTACCATTCCCCTAACTGAAATAATTTTTTTCTCTTCCCCTTCTTCAAAACAATTCCCTCAACTGTCCAAAGCCTAGTTCAGAAATGACCTCAATAAAATACCTTTAATAGGAATAAATAGTAATCCAAACTGTGATTCAAGAAGGCTGCAGCATTTAATTATTGTTGGTCTTGTCTTGCATCAGATCCTGGTGAACTTCCAGGAAGTTAATAGTCCCTAGTGACTTAAAAACTACAAAATAGTCTGGTGAGGTATATATGATGCTAATACTTAGTCTAAAAGGTAAATGTCAGTTCAGCTCAGTATTGAGGTGTGTTTAATCATGCATACTCGGCTTTTATCCTTTGATCAAGTGATAGAAATTACACTTGCAATATCTGGGTTGCTAGTTAGATTTGTGTGGAAACAGGCTTACAAAGTTTATTATAAATGTGGCTTCTTTGCCTGTTGTCACATACAGATATACTAGTGTCTAGGTTAGTGTCTGTATGTTGAGAAAGTTTACTTTAAGAAAACATAAAATAAAAGTTAAGAAAGATATTTGGTGGTGGTGGTTGATGTGGGGTTTTTGTGTGTGGAGGGGAGGGTGGAGACAAACCCACTCTCTTTGCTACTAAATTTTAACATCTTATCCCTGAAAGTCTTTGTCTTTCTTTTTCGTTTTTAATATCACACAGTAGGGAGTCAGTTGCCTACAGTCAGTAAGGCTCAGGAAGGAGAACCTGACAATGCCCCATATGCTGGTTTTAGACCTCAAGAAAGGTATAGCTGCATTGGAAGAAAAAAGGTGATTCAGCAGTGTTTCAGTACTAAAAATTGCTTAACAAACATTAAATGCAACAAAAATAATTTTTCTAATTTATAGCAACTATCTCCAAATACAGAATAGTCTATACAATAATGTAAATGCAGTCTTATTTCTTTGAAAAAAATTACACAGCATCGATATCATGTGATTCTTTCTCTTAGAAAGTTGTCTTCATTATTTTAAAGATTTTATAGGTGATTTCTACAAGGGAAGTAATTTCACTTGTTTTTATTAGGAAAAAATTTACTCGTGACAAAACTTGAAAGTAAATACATAGGCATCTTCTAAAAAAATGAAAACATATGGCTGGACTAAATTGTATGGTAATGTTATCTTTTAATCATAATGATCTCCCCTTAGCCTACAATTCTATTTTGTTATATTTTAGGTTGTATATCAATTGAAACTCACATATTATGTGTATTCATTTTTCAATAGGACTATTTAAATTATGCAAATGAGATGAGTGACTGGAGAATTTTGAAGTGAACCAAATGACATGTGTTAGGGTGTTAAGTCAGACACTATTTTCTTTCAACTAGATATATCTAGTACTTCTTCTGATACCTTAAATAAAATTAAGTGGAAATAATCTTCTAAAGCTTTTATTATATAATGCATATGTACATAATATAATACAAAATTCAAATATTAAAACAGCGGAATAAATTGTAACATCAACTAAGCTTTACCATCTAATAATCTGTTTCATTCCATCTTTTCATCTCTATGAATACATGATATGGTATGTGTTTGTGTGTGCACCTTTTTCGACCACATAGATGGTTCAGAAACCACTGATATAATCACTAGCATCCTTATATTCTTGTGGATTTTTTTTGTCCCCAGTCTAAATTATTTTAGTACAAGAATTGTTTGACTTTTACCTTTTCAATATTGTATCTTACTATTCATAACAGTTTTCTAATGAATCATAAAGTTTATAAACTTATTATTCATAAATTCTGGCCTTTGGCCAAATTGTTAGTAATGCCCAAATTCCAAATTTAATCTTGATAATCTTGACATTTTGATAGTCTAGCTTGGGGTGGTAATTGGGGAGGCTAATTCCAGATGTTATTCCCAGAGAAACCATTGGAAGATATAAAATCTAGCACAAGAAACAAGACATATTTTGGAGAAGTGAAGTCGAGATTGAAAAACAGGGGCTTCCCTTAAAGGGCTGGTAGCCTATCTTCCTATTCACATATGATATTTGCTGTGAAACTGCATCTGCCAATTATATATGGTTAATTGTATTCTTTAGAATATTTTAAGAAATACTTAAATTAAAATGATGGTCATTAATTTGTCTTATAAAGTAATAATTGCATATTTGAGGTACTTATTTTGAATTTAGTGAAAAATGAAGTTTCAAATTAGTTCAGTCTTTAAATATTATCAGAATTATAACAGACCTTATGAAATAGCATTATTACTTCCACTAATTTAAATCACTTTAGGAAGTACTCAGTATTAATGAATAGCTCTGTAACTTTAAATGACAATAAAGTAATGTAAGTAAGAGCATTTGCTAGACATTTCTTTTCAGTCAGCTGAACTTGAAAGTCAATCTCATTTCAGCCGTGTTGTACTCGTGTGTTGTTGGCCAGGTTTTCTACACCATTTAAAATGGGGAAATAATTGTGTTTTACAAAGTGTTTGGAAAAATGACCACACTGAGTGATGGATGATAATCACTTAGCCCAATGCTGGCACACGTTTAACACTCAAAGGCAATTCACTATCATCATTATTCTTATTTTATTACTGCTACTATTACTAATTCTATTCTCCATGTTATTTATGGGTCTGTTTCTATTGATTTTTCTCATTAAGGTTCATATTTCCATGCTTCTTTACATGCCAAGTAATTTTTTATTGAATAACAGGCATTGCAAATTTTAGATAATGGGTCTAAGAATTTTTGTGTTCTCTTAAATATTTTTGGATTTTGTTCTAGGATTCAGTTAAGCTACTTGGAAACAATTTAATGTTTTTGATGCTTCTTTAAGCTTTGTTGGACAAGCCCAGAACAGCCTTTAATCTATGATTAATTTGGCCCCACTACTGAGGACTCTACTTGATGTCCCATGTAATTGAAGAACTTCCCACTCTGGTTGTTCAGAACATGAACTATTTTCAGCTCCATGTGATTATCAATGGTTGTTCTGCCTGTTTCTTTCCAGGAGTCTTTTTCTGGTCATGAGATACTTCCTCATGTGTAGGTGTCTGAGTATTGATTCAGATGAAGATATGAGGAAAATTCTCTGAAGGTCTTGGTAACTCCTCCTCTGTGTAACTCTCTCCTCTCTGGAATTCTACCTCACGAATTCTAGCCACTTTGGCTAGAATTCTGTACTGTGTCTCCTCAGTTCAGGGAGATCAGCAAGCTCTGTTTACACATCCTGTCCCTGAATTTCTTTCTAGAAAATTTCTCCAAGAATTTAGCTGGGACAACCTTAGGGATCATCATATTCATTTCCCTTCTTTCAAGGATTACTATATTGAGATACCTGTTGTCCAATGGGGAAAAATGTGTTTCATATACTTTGGATATATTTTGTTTGTTTAAAGTGGGAAGCAAATCCAGTCTCAGTTATTCCATCATGGCTAAAACCATTTCCCCATAAAGATCTCTTAAAAATATTTTATCATCTTCGAAACTGCAGTTAAATTTCATCTTTTTTTTTTTTCTTAACATTTTTCTTGTGTAATCTCCTTACTCAGGAGTGTGTCTGTATTTTTGTTGTTAAATATTTTGCACAAGACAATTTGTCAAGTAACTTTAATTTTTATTCTATTTTATTAATTTCAAGTTTTATCTTTATTAGTTCTTTCTTTAGCATAAGGTATTTACTTTGAGTTTTTCTGTTTCTTGAATGCTGCTTCAAAAATTATTTTGTATTTTTCAAACTTTTTGAACAAATGCATTCAAATTTTCACCTTTCTGGCCTTTAGAGTAATAACTTCATTGCACCTCTTTGATTTATTTTACTCAGTCTCTTGATTTAATTCTCATTTAGGTCTCATGGGATGCTCATTAAAAATGCTCCATTTCCAGTTTTCTTTCTTGCCTATTGAGACACTCTATATTATTTTCTCTTCTTGTGTCTTGAAAATGTATCTGTTTCAGGGTGTAGCTGCCTGTCTGTCAGTGGAACCATATTCATTTTAGGTTTCCAACGGCTTTAAGTGGCATAAGCTCAGATCCCCCAGGTGTGTATAAACATCATGATGCTTCAAGTACAGCTCAGTGTCTTCTTCTTGTGGAGAGTGAGTTTATTTCTCCTAAATTGCTAGAGGACAAATATAATTTGTCAAAAGGAATATTTGTTTTTCTTAAAATTGTGCAATGTGGTCTGTATACGAGATTCTTAGAGACACATTGTAACTTTGTACTTATTCTTCAAAATACAAATTGAAACTCTGGCAAGATTATGTTCAAAGCTGACTTTTGCTTCGTGATAATATTCAGTTTTTAAAGGCCCGCACATTACCTCTTGTGCCATCCAGAATTCTCAAATATTTATGTCCAAGTCCCCAAATATAATATTTCTATTTCTTTCTTGATAGTCATGGTGATGGGTTTCAGTTCTTCATAACATGTTTTGTTTTTCTTCATTTTAATGAGCCTTAGAAAAAAAGAAACTCAGGTAGTCAATGGCTATCTTGACCCAGAAATTTCAGAATCATTTTAAATCCCTGTAGTGAGTTAATGTGATACATAGAACTCCATTCCAGTACAAGACACATTCCCTCAGCTGCTGGAAGTGTTGCCTGCTAATGGCTCACAGCTGAGTGCCCCTCCAGGAATTTTCTTCTGAAAGGAAGCTGTCTTACCCAAGGTTATGCTCTCTCCCTGAGGTGGCCCTTGTCTAATGCCTTGTGCCATAATGCAGCCTCTGCCTTGATTCACTGTAACTTGGTTGCAATTCAGTCTCTCCCTCTGCACAAGCCTGCTTCCCTCCCTCCGCCACAGGTGTTGTTGAAAACTTTGTTACAAACGTGTGCATCCAAAATCCATTTCAATGTCTGTTTCCTTTAGATTTGAACGTAAGCCAAACTATTGAATCAACTTTTATATCATGCTTAAATTTTCTGACTTACAATCCTTATGTATACATATTTATTGGTATTTTCACCCACTTTTTCACCTTTGCTCCTAAGTTAAAAAATGTGGTATCCCTTTAAAAAAATAAACAAAAAAACCCAATATGTTCAGTAACCCGAGCTTTGTATCTAATCTTTCTTTTCCCCAAGGAATTCAGTACATTAATTACCCCTTTCTCAACTCTTCTAACCATGCACCTTCCTTTCATCTTCAAAACATTCTTCTTCCATCCTTCATTACCTTTTAGTTATTGACCTATCTCATTCATTGACCTTACAAACTTTTGCAAAAAGTTGTGTTATACTCTCTCCCTACAATCTAATTTTGATCAGTTTGATCAAATCATCCCACCTGTGTTGAAAATGCCCACCCTACAAAAGCGACAGGTAACTTTTTTGCTGAAACAGATAATTTTAAACATTTTGATTGATTCCTTTACAGTAGGAATAGTTTGATTTCCTTTACTGTGAAGCTCTCTCCTCCCTGATTCCTATGAAAAGTCTTCCTCTGGATACTTTTTCTCAATATTCTTAGTTTTTTCTTTACTATTCCATTACATAAATACTGACATTCCTCAAAGTCTGACCATGTTGGTCTTCCCTTCTCATTCTATGCAATCGACTGACTATAACCTATACGCTGATGACACACAAATCTATAACATTTGTCTAAATCTCATACCTGGGTTCCAGATTCAAATAACCAATTAAAATTTACCAACTCCAATGGGATGTTCATGGACATCTCACAATTAACATGCCAAACAAAACAAAACAAAAGCAGTTTCATCATTCTCTCTTCCAGACATAAACCTTTTCTTTAATTGCCTGCTGCAGTAAATGGCACCAGCATATTGTAGAGTTACTCAAACAGGATCCTTATAAAATATCATGACTTCTTTCTTTTCTAATCAATCATCAAGGCACATCAACACCTTAATTAACTATCAAGTCTGCCTCCCTTAGCTCCATTTCTTGTCATACTGTTTAAAATTATGTCCCTGAGATTCTGCACTTGGGTTACTGCAACTATCTTCAAACTGTTCTTTATGCCCATATACTTTCCAACTCTCCAACACATTCTCAATACAACTGTCAAGTGATTTATTTCTTAAATTCAGAATTACTCCTATGAGTAAAATCTTTATTGTCACCTCACTTCATACAGGAATACTAAATTCTTTAGCAGTTCATATAATGCCATCATGGTCTGATCCTTACAAAAACTTCTAATCCCACTTCATGATGTGCTTCCCTGCCTTCCAATTAAAAAATACAAAAACAAAACCAAACAAAAATTTATAGTCATCAGACTTCACTTTGTCACATCTATAACCTTTTAAAAAAATTGTGATAAGAACGCTTAACATAAGCTAGACACTCAAGTTTTTAAGTGCACAGTACACAATATTGTACAACACAACACTGTACAACAGATCTCTAGAACTTAATCATCTTGCATAACTGAAACATCATACCTGTTGAACAGCAACTTTCTCTTTTCTCCTTCCCCTAACCCCTGACAATGACCATTCTACTCTCTGTTTCTGAGTTTGACTATTTTAGGCACCTCTTTTAAGTGTAATTATGCAGTATTTGTCCTTCTGTGATTGGCTTATTTCACTTAGCATAATGTCCTCAAAGTCCATTCATGTTGTAGTATATAATAGGATTTCCTTCTTTTTTAAGGCAGAACAGTATTTTATTGTATGTAAATACCACATTTTCTTCATCCATTCATCTGTCAGTAGACATTTAGGTTGTAATTCCATATCTTGGCTATTGTATCAATAAATAATGCTGCAATTAACATGGGAATACAAATATCTCTTCAAGATACTAATTTCAATTATTTTAGATATATACCCAGAAGTGGGATTTCTGGATCATGTGGTAATTTTATTTTTAATTTTTTCAGTAGCCTCCATACTGTTTTCCATAGTGGCTGAATCATTTTACATTTCCTACAACAGTGTATAAGGATTCCAGTTTCTCTACATCCTCATCAACACTTGTTATCTTTTTTTTTGATAATAGCCATTCTAACAAGTGCAAGGTGATATCTCATTGTGGTTTGACTTTTATTTCCCTAATTAGTGATGTTGAGCATCTTTTCATATATCTATTGGCCATTTGTATGTCTTCCTTAGAGAAATATCTATTCAGGTCCTTTGCCCAGTTTTTAATTGGGTTGTTTATTTATTTATTTTTTTTTTGTTATTGAGTGATAGGAGTTTCTTATATATTTTAAATATTAATCCCTTATGAGATATATGGCTTGCAAATATTTTCTCCCATTCCATAGGTTGACTTTGCACTCTGCTGATGGTTTTCTTCCCATTCTACAGAAGCTTTTTAGTTTGATGCAGTCCCATTTGTCTAATTTTGCTTTTGTTACTTGTGCTTTTCATGTCCTATCTAAGAAATCATTGCCCAGACCAATGTCATGAAGCTTTTCCCCTAAGTTTTCTTCTAGGATTTTTACAGTTGTTGGTCTTATGTTTAAACCTCTAATCTCACTTTGAGTTGATTCTGTTTATGGTATAAGATAAGGGTACAGTTTCCTTCTTTTGCATGTAGATATCCAGTTTTCCCATCACCACTTTTTAAAGAGACTATCCTTTCCCCATTGTGAATTTTTGGCACATCCACCATAGATGTGTGGATTTAGTTCTGGGCTCTCTTTTCCATTCCATTGGTCTATATGTCTGTTTTTATGCCAGCATCATACTGTTTTGATTACTGTATCTTTATTTGTATTTCTAAATTAGAAAGTGTGATGTTTCCATCTTTGTTTTTCTTTCTTAAGATTATTTTGGCTACTCCGAGTCTCTTGTTCCATATGAATTTTAGGATTGTTTATTCTATTGCTGTAGAAAATGCCATTGAGAATTTGATAAAGAGTACACTGAATCTGTAGATTGCTTTGGGTGGTACGTATACTTTAATAATATTAACTCTTTCAATCCATGAACATGGGATGTCTTTTCATCAGTGTTTTGTAGTCTTCAGTACACAAGTCTTTCAACTGGATGTCTAAATTTATTCTTAAATATTTTATTCTTTTTGTGTCTATGTAAATGGAATTTTTTTTAATTAAGAAAGAGCTATCCTTTCAGATAGTTCATTCTTAGTGTACAGAAACAGAACTGATTTTTGTATGTGAATGTTGTAACCTGCAACTTTTTTCAATTTGTTTATCCTAACAGTTTTCTCATGGAATATTTAGGGTTTTCTACATATAAAATCACATCATCTGCAAGCAGAGATAATTGTACTTCTTCCTTTGATGCCTTTTATTTCTTTTTCTTGCCTAATTGCTTTGGCTAGGACTTCCAGGTTTATATTGAATAGGAGTGGTGAGAGTGGGTGTATTGGCCTTGTGTTGATCTTAGAGAAAAAGCTTTCAGTTTAATACCATTGAGTATGATGTTATCTGTAGGCTTTTCATATATGGACTTTATTATATTGATACAAATTCCTTCTATGCCCAGTTTTTTGAGGGTATTTTATTATGAAAAAATGTTGAATTTTGTAAAATGCTTTTTCTGCCTTTGCTGAGATGATCATGTGACTTTTGTTCTTCATTTTGTTAATGTAGTGTATCACATTGTTTAGTGTATGTTGATTTTACTTTTGATTTTGTATACTGTAAGTAAGTTCTGATGGATGAAGCAATGGCGCATCGGATGGGATCTCTGAGCTTAGGCTAATGTGCAGACCCTTTTCCCCAGCCTCCTGATCTCAGTAGGAGGGGTTCTCAGATGCCCATTCCCTCAGTTCCTGGTGTCACAGGACCACCCAGCTTCTGAGTCCTAAAGCCCCACCCAGAGACTGACTCTTTTGGCCGTCAGCCTGGGTTCCAGCTCTGGGAGGGTAGGGGTTGGGCTCACACACCTCACAGAGTCTGGAGGAGGGGCATGGTGGTAGCAGTTCTGTCTCAGGCTGGCAGTGTCTGGCCCAGGTACCTAGGTACATAGCATGTTCCAGCACAGAGGTTGTAATATCCTTGAGAGTCACTCACCTATTGTGTGTTCCCACATCTGGCCTGTAGGAAGGAGAGATGACTGGCTTGCTTTCATACCTTAACAGAGGCAAGGCTTATCAGTTTAGTGACTGGCAGGAAATGAACTTAGCAACCCTCAAGCCAAAACGTGTGTGCCCTTAGCCACCACACGCCCACTCCCAGGGCAGAGAATTTTCATGAGTATCCTGTGTTCAAGAGAGCTTTTCCTCAGGCCCTCTTAGGGACTGGGGGACACTCTATCTCTCATTTCAAACTTCCTGAATCTAGCTTGTGTTAGTCTCTTCTGGTCAGCTCAAGCCTCACTTTGGATATGAACAATGAAATACGGATTGTGTAATTGTGATGATTCCACATAAATGTTAAACGCTCTGAAATTTGCATTTAAAACCAGCATCGCATAATATAAAGTTCATGCTAATAACTTAAGTTTTGAATTTGTCTTTACTTTGAAAAACATTAAATATCAAATAAAAAATACACCATGCAAAAGAAGGAAAACACCTCATTTTTAGTACCTGTAACAACACTTTTCCTCTGTTTTTGAGCAAGGCACTCTGAATTTTCATTTTGCAATGAGTCTTGCAAATTATGTCTCTGATCCTGAGTGAAATATATGCTAATTATTAAAACTATTTTCCTCAGAAGAGAGCTGAGGCTTAGAGAGATTTGGTAATTTTACCAAGATCACATAGATGCTAAATAGGGTTATCAGGAATGGTAACAGGTTATTCTGATTCAAAAACACATACTCTCAAACATTGCAACATCATATTTCATCTCTTGTGATTAAAATGGAAAGTGATGATGATGATGATAATGATGATGATGATGGTATCACCACCACTGATAAAAATAATGATAATGGTAACACATATAATGCTTTCTATGTTTGAGGCATTGATTTTGAAAGAATTACTTATGATATTTCATTTCATTCTCACATTAGCCATATTAGATCGGTGCTATTATTATCATTTCTATTTTCATAGATGAGGAAGGTGAAGCAAGAAGTCAAATAAATTTCTTATCTTATAATTAGAAAGCAGAAGAGTCAAGATTTGACTGTAAATAGTCAGACTCTAAAGTATCTTCTAAATCATTTAAGTGACAGAATATATAGACTAACAATTAAGAACTTCTATCTGTATCCTATGTGGCTCATGTGCATTATATATAAAAATATTTTTTATGTTTCCTTATTATTTAACTAAATAAGAAAGTAATCTGATTTCTTTTATCTTTAGTTTTGTTGTTAGCTGCAATCTTAAAGTCATATATTGACAATAGGTAAATGGAGTGGATGATGATTGTCATCATGTAGATGTTTATATCAGCAGATTTGCAAGTAAGGCAAAGACTATAATGCTGAGCCTCTGTGTAGATTTTCAAAGAATTTGGCCATCCTCTTTCCTCCTCATATATAAATATTTCAAAATTAACTTGGCAGATGTTCATTTACCTATTTAGCACTGAAAACCATGACTTGTGCTCATTTTCTTGGGGAGAAGCATAGGAAGAATGAACAAAACTTTATAACCATCACTCCTATAATAACAATTATATATGAAATGAACATCCAGCTACAGTTGCTTAATCCTTTACTACCTCAATTCTTGCTAGTGTCAGGTTTGTAAAGAATTTCTAATCCCACCACTGGGATTAGTAAATAGAACCAGAATTGAAATTATACAATGTTAGCCCTGGAAAAGAGAGCTCAGATTACAAGATTAATATTCTTTCATTTCCAAGTAAGAATTTGATACATAAAATGATGTATATCTTTATTAAATTGATACCATTTGCTGGTAGAAACAAGGCTTTAAAGCTTATATTTCCAGTTCCAAATGCTAGAAATAACCATAATATGGACTTCGCAAGATACTAAATATTTTCTGCTGAGCCTTAAAGCATCCAGGTAAATAAATACCCTCTTTATATTCTTGACAAAAAGTACCTATATGGGTAGCTTTATTTTGCTTTTTGACATGTTACTATGATGCTGTGAATCAAATGACATAGAAAGGATTCTTTTTTTCTCCTGTTTTCTGACAATTTTGAATACTTCACATTTTTATTTTGTCGACTGTGTTTCCTATTTGTCACGTAAATATATTTAAAAGGAAGGAATTACTAGACATAAAAGGTAAAAAATTCAACATGAAATATTATATAATGAGCTAATTTTTCTTTTTATTGAAAGAAAAAGAAATCATTAAAGACAAATAATTTTATAAGTTTTGGGAAATTTGAGATGATTAAATAAACACATGGTATCAACCCATATATGGGAGATCTCTGTTCTAACCACTCAAACTATTGCTTTCTTTTGGTCTCCCATTTGTTTTAGGTGGAAATTAGGTACTTCGTCTTTTTGTGCTAAGAATGGATATATGACTTAGTCCTCAATAATCACTGCACAAGATTAGTTCAAATTTAGACACATGGCCTGCATTGAACAGTATCTCAACTGTTTTTCTTGAGGTTACGTGGAAAGAATGGCTTTTTCTGCAGTGAGGTTGTTCATTTCAGGAACAAGCCTACAACTTTAGCCATCATAAATTCTACCACCATTTATTCTTTTCTCCTTTAAGGATAAAATTCAAAGTCAAAAACCTAATTTAACAAAGTAAATCCAGCATTTATTGTGCAATGTATTATGTACATAGAATGCTTAAGAGATTATAAAAGTATGAATGAAATGAATGAAGATATATGCTTTAAAAGTAAAATGGGATTCTAGAAGAAGTAGCATTTTATTATGGATTGAATGTGTATGTCTCTCCAAAATTCATAGGTTGAAGCCCTAATCCCAAATATGATGGTATGTAGAGATGGGGCTTTGGGGAGGTAATTAGGGTGAGATGAGGTCATGAGGGTGGGAGACCGTGGTCTGATGGGATCAATGCCTTTATAAGTAGAGACACCAGAGTAGAGACACTTATGAGAGCTTATTCTCTCTCTGTCATATGAGGGCACAACAAGAAGTTGGCTGTCTGCAAACTAGGAAGAGAGCTGGTACCAAAATCTGATCATGTTGACACCCTGATTTTAGATTTTCAGCCAAAAATATTATGAGAAAATAAATTTCTATTGTTTAAACCTCACTGTCTATGATTTTGTCATGATAGCCCTGAGCTGACTAATATACTTTTCAAAAAATTTTATTTTAGTCAAGGAGTCTATGATATATTTCAAATACATTAAGAAGAACTTTTCTGAATCTGTGAGATAGGCCTGTGGAAAAATGCACTGCAAGTTATCTTGCTTTATTATGTGGGGGTATTTCAGGTCAATTATATAAATTAATATAAGCTAAATGTAACTAAATGTAACTCTTCCCTGTATTATAGGAAATAATCATCAATATACCTACATAAAATTTTCCTTGTTGCTATTCATCTTAAGGAATTACATACTCTGCATTACACAAACCTATTATTTTTAATAATATACAGGTGATGTATGTTTAATATATTGTATATTCTATAGTATATGCATGTATGCGGTGGAAGGAGAAAGAGAGAGGGAGAGATATTTTGGGATTAGTGTTTTAAACACATTGCTTTCTAGTTACAATCTGATTGATAAGATAGACTTAATCCTTTATTTCCTTTCTTGTCTCCTTTGGTCATTCATCTACTAGAGGAAGTTTCTGTATTCCTAAAAAAATCATATTTTATGATACCATTTTAACTTTAAACACTCTATTTCTTAGATATGTGAGTTGATTAGTAAGGACTTCAATATCTCAAGTAAATTTATATTTTAAAATGAGACAATACTACAAATTTTCTGGATGATTTTCACAAACATAGATATGTAAAACATTATCAGTAGATATGAGGCATTTAGAAGATTTACCTCCAGTTGTGGAGAAAATCATTTGTGGTATGAACATACCAGCCCTGCCTAGAAAAATATATTATCCAAAAAGAATCTCATTTACATACATGTCTTCCTTGTGGTCTCATCCCCTGTCAAGTAGTATTAATGGAGTTCTGGAACACAAGGCAGATCTATCTGATTTTCTCATGGCCAGTTCTCTTTTATCAAGTATACCTAAATAATAACTTTTCATTACATCATCTCTTTAGAGCAAGTTGAATGAAACCTTTTAAAACTAATGCCTTGAGGTAAGGTTTACCAGACTTAGCAAAATACACGAAGCCTAGTTAATATTACAACATTGGGGAAAATATTAAAAATTCATTATTTATCTGAAATTCGAATTTAATTGTATGTACATCCTGTATTTTATCTGCCAAGCCTACCTGAGGAATACTTCTTTGAAACTGCAGAAAACATCAGCTTTTAGTCAAATTTCAGGTATTTAGTAATTTTTAACCTAACATTCTGATAACTTGTTTTAGCCCCAGAGAAAAATTAATTGAAACTTATTGTTGAAATTACTTCTTAAATAATCTTTTTTTTAAAGTTTGACAAAAGTTAACTAAAGTTGATGCATTAATTTTTGAGGCAGTTGTAAATACGTGTATCTGATCTTTACTGTCTTCTGCAATAAATGTCAATAGATTATGATTAAATGGTGATAATGTGATTCAATAACTCTGTCTTGTCTACTTAAAGGAGATTTTGCTAAAGAAAGCTGCAGAATACAATTTTATAAAAATGCATATAAATGTTTTTTTTTAAAGTTTGCACTTCTGACAAGTAATCTGTAATGTTAGTGTAAATAATTTTTTTAAAACATGCTATCTAAAATAATTGGAATGTAGGGTATGCCCAAAGTTCACTTATGACTTACCACAGGTAGTAGATTGTTATAGTAATGGCTAAAGGATCACATCTCTCTATGTCCATGCAACTATATAACCCCTTCCAATATTGACTCTGGCTTAAACATGTAACTGCTTTGGCCAATGAGACAGTATCATTTATGCATCAGAAGTAACCCTTTGTTGTCCCCTCAACTCCATTTGAGGAAACCTCAACTGCCTAGTGGAAGGTAGGACTCACAAAGCATAGAGAAGCAGTCCTGCTAAGATCCCTGAGACCACTGATCCCCTGACTAATAGACTGACTGTCTTGTGAGTAGCCCCAGCTAAATGTTACCAGCAGAAGACTTGCTCAGCTGAGTCCAATCCAAATTTCTGACCCACAAAATCACAGCAAGTTAATCTTATTTTAATCCACTAAGCTTTGGGGTGGTTTGTTATGCAGCAATAGATAACTGATATATCCTATATTGTTTTCAATTATCTTTGAGAATGCATTATCAATGCATCATGTCAAACTGACAAATAATTATAAGTATACTAGATTTTGCTATGAACCATAGCAGCACCCTGACTTAGTATCTGTCTACATGCCTCCATGATCTAAGGAGCACTTTCTTTTGGAGTGAGTTACTTTAGAGTCCTCTGGCCTCTTCAGACTCTCCCTGTTGATACTGCCAGTAAGAGTTTTAATAATGGTAATATTTATGGTGCTGTGCTTTTCTAGCTTCTAGTAACAAAATAGAGACAAGCAAATTCATTTCAAGTTAGCTGCTACAATAGCTGATAGGTGGTAAGAGTTATAAATACCTTAATAATTTAGATTGGAATGAATATCCTATTAGTGAAACTTATTAGTAGTACTAAGAGCCATAAATTGTTCTACTTTCCAATAAACGCCCATGCCAAATTGTGGTAATGTAAATTGAACGATTTTAGAAACATTAAGTGTTTTCACTTGACTAATGTTAGGTATTTTAGAAATATGCATATTTCATTGTTTTAAATAATTTGAAAGGTGAATTATTTAAAATTAATATTTCCTGCTTTTTTCTGAGAAAACTGAATCAATGGGGCAGTTATAAACAGGTTTAAATATTTTTAGGGATAACTTTTATATCCTTCAGTCTCTATTCCCTTTCTTTAAAAATTTCAAAATGTCTTAATTGTATACAAGTCATTCATTTATTCCACTATTTGATAACTTTGACCAGGTGCCAAAAACTCTGATAATCAGTGGCACTTGAAAATTTGGACATGAAGGATATGGATTTAAGAAACAAGAGATATATAAATAATTAGCATTCAAGAAGTTCAGAGTATATGTAGGAGAAATAAATTCAAAGTTTAATAGAAGAAAATGTTCATAAGCTAAAAATCACTTATATGTATAAATCAATAATTCTCTCTAGCTTCCAGTAAAAATTCATAAAAAATACAAAGATTCTCATTATTGTGGAACTTCTAAACATAAATGGAAAATAAATAATAGTATAAGAGCCAAGTCAGAAAGTACAGTTTCCTACAAATGTATAAAGCTTAGGTTGGCCTCAGAATTCTCCACAGCAATTCTGTGTAGAAGCTTGTTTATTCTGCCTTCCAAGTAACTGAACAAGATGTATACTGTTTACGTCATAAAGTGGCACAGTTCCAGGCACTGTGTGAAATTAAAGGATGAATAGATCACGAGCCCTGCTTTAGGTTTCTCTTAATATGATAAGAGAGAGAGACAAACATAAAAGTCACTGGATATTCAGAATGTAAGACAATACTGTAATAAGTTCTATAATACAAAGTGGCAAGAAAATATGTAAGAGAGATTAATTCCAAATGGGAGGTTTTGGAAATGATTCATGGAGAAGTAACTTTTCATCTTCCCTTCCCTCATCTTTCTTGATACTGAGAGAATTCAAAGGACATTCCTAGTAGAGCACAACTTGGATGGAAGAACTGAGCAGGAAATTATAAAGCCCAAAAGGATTGATAGATAGTCTCATTGGACTATAGGAAGAGGTCTTCCCTGCATTTCTAGCAGGCAGAGATGTTGATACCATTAGGGTTCAAGGAAGCCTCAATGTTCTACTGGTTAGCACCTCCTTATCCGCAGGTAGCCTCCTTGCTAACCTCAGTGTGAGTGTCCTTACTACTAGTTTCTTTTCACACCCCGGCGTTGACAAAAAACGAGATGCATTAACTGAAGTAGAAGAGGAAATGAAATGTTGGATGATCTGACTGATAAGATAAACGGTTCACAATTTATTTTGTGAAAGAAGGAATCATGGAAACATTTTTTTAAACAAAGGTTTGATATGATAAAATGGTTATTTTAGATTAATTTGTAAGTTATGTGGAAAAAAAACAAAATGGGGAACTGTGTTCACCAGAGAATTGTTGGGGAGCAGAATTGCCAAAGGTTTGATGGAAGTGTTGGTCTGATGGAATAATAGAAAAGATATTCCAGAGATATTATTTTTTTTTCTATTACTTTATTTAATTTATTTATTTATTAGTTTTTTGGGCTGTGTTGGGTCTTCGTTGCTGCACACAGGCTTTCTCTGGTTGGGGCGGGCGAGCGGGGGCTACTCTTCGTTGTGGTGCGTGGGCTTCTCATTGCGATGGCTTCTCTTGTAGGAGCATGGGCTCTAGGGGCACAGGCTTCAGTAGTTGCAGCATGCAGGCTCAGTAGTTGTGGCTTGTGGGCTCTAGAGTGCAGGCTCAGTAGTTGTGGCGCACGGGCTTAGTTGCTCCGCAGCACGTGGGATCTTCCCAGACCAGGGCACGAACCCGTGTCCGCAGCACTTGCAGGCAGATTCTTAACCAGTGCATCACCAGGGAAGCCCCAGAGATATTATTCTTAAAGGTACAGATTGATTACAGGTAATATTTGGAATATGTAAAAATATGCAATAAAATAAAAAAATTTTAATCACCTTAATTTTTAATTTAATTTAATTTCTACAACAACAGTCCCTTGACATAGTTTTTTTTTTTTTTTTTTTTTAAGTATACCCATTTAAAAGATGAAAAACACTTTGGTCCAAAAATGCAGTTATTTGCAGAAGGTCAAATAGTAAATTAGTTTAGATCCAAGGGAAGAACCTAAAAACCTATGTCTCCTAACCCTTCTGTATAATTTTGATAGCATAGGTCTTTTTTTTAATCATGTTTTAATTTTTCAGGAGACAAACAAAAAACAGCAAAATCTTTACTGAATTATTTCAGTATAATCTTAAACCTCACTTGTAAAATTTCTTAGTAATATCAGAAACTGTCATAATTTTTAATGGTAGGAGCACCCAGTTAAACAAAAAACGCTCAAAAAAGAAATGCTTTATCTCTGTTTAAAAACATATTTTGTCTTTGTTCTAGTAAATTAGGTATTTCACTATGAACATGGTAAACAATCTGAATTTTCAAAGAGCTTTTGTTCCCCGCAAGGAAGAAGAGAAGACATATACTAAAATAAGCAGTTTGGAAAATGTTATTCTTAAAACAAAGTGCCTCCTCTAACTACACTTTATTATCTTCACCCCAATTCCCGAAAGCCAGCAATAGTCACACGACTTTAACATATTAGGTCTGTAGCTGATGATATCTTTTCAGAAACAGTGTCTCTACCTTAGTGTTTTGTTTTTTTTTTTAACACCTTTATTGGAGTATAATTGCTTTACAATGGTGTGTTAGTTTCTGCTTTATAACAAAGTGAATCAGTTATACATATACATATATCCCCATATCTCTTCCGTCTTGCGTCTCCCTCCCTCCCACCCTCCCTATCCCACCCCTCTAGGTGGTCATAAAGCACCAAGCTGATCTCCCTGTGCTATGCGGCTGCTTTTCACTAGCTATCTATTTTACATTTGGTAGTGTATATATGTCCATGCCAGTCTCTCACTTTATATCAGCTTACCCTTCCCCCTCCCCGTATCCTCAAGTCCATTCTCTAGTAGGTCTTCGTCTTTTTTTTTTTTTTAAACATCTTTATTGGAGTATAATTGCTTTACAGTGGTGTGTTAGTTTCTGCTTTATAACAAAGTGAATCAGTTATACATATACATATATCCCCATATCTCTTCCCTCTTGTGTCTCCCTCCCTCCCACCCTCCCTATTCCACCCCTCTAGGTGGTCACAAAGCACTGAGCTGATCTCCCTGTGCTATGCGGCTGCTTCCCACTAGCTATCTATTTTACGTTTGGTAGTGTATATATGTCCATGCACTCTCTCACTTTGTCACAGCTTACCCTTCCCCCTCCTCATATCCTCAAGTCCATTCTCTAGTAGGTCTGTGTTATTTGTAGTGAGATGGATCAACCTAGAGTCTGTCATACAGAGTGAAGTAAGTCAGAAAGAGAAAAACAAATACCGTATGCTAACACATATATATGGAATCTAAGAAAAAAAAAAAAAAAAAAGGTCATGAAGAACCTAGGGGTAAGATGGGAATAAAGACACAGGTCTACCTTAGTTTTTACAGCATTATTTCACTTACTACCTTATATTGATCTTGGTGACTCCATTCATATGTTTCTATCACCAGGATCCCTAAATTATATACTTTCCTCTTAAACCTAGCACTTAAACAGTAAAATTTCCTCTCCATATTGAAAAAGCCAAGCTTTATCTTTAAGGTCTCCTCTATATTTCAAAACAGGGTTTTCAGAAATTCTATTACAGGGGAGAGCTTCCTGCAAAAAACATTCCTTGTGAAGGAAGTAACTGATAATTGTGCAGTGATCTGAAAGTTTTGTGTTGTTCAAAAATAAAATGTGTAACCATATTTTCTAGGCACTGTTATTCATCAGAATGCCTTAAACCTTTGTTGTAAAAGTTTGGTAACTTTCAGCTTTGGATATATGTTCCAGGTTTAGGAACATAAACTCTGTAAGTATTTAAAAATAAATTTTCATTCTCAAGGAACTCAGTAGGACCCAGTTAATGGCACTTTACTTAATTGAAATAAGGCACAATAAATCGACTACTACATGACATCTGTCCCTTAACAATATAATTGTTTTAACTAAGGATTTGCATGATTTTAACAAAAAATATTTAATGTATTTGATCTGCCTGTTTTATTTTTTCCCAAATACGAGTCCTTTAAATGAAGAAAATAATTCATATAATTTGGCTATATATAATAAAATTTAATGTAATTTCATTTGAAAGTATTTAAAGACAATTGGGTGAAAATACTGTTTTTTTTCTAAAATAAACTGAAAAACGCAGTATCTATCTTTAGGCTAAAAGGTCTAAGATTGATCAGAAACAGATACCATTTTGTAAGCTATGCAGATAAAAGGTATCTTACGAGAAATATAAAAATACCTTATATATTCTTCGTTTCTCCTTGCTAAGATACCTCTCCTTAAAATTTCTGATCACAAACTTAGAAAACAATCTTATTGTTACCAAAGGGGAAAGGTGAGGGTGGGGAGGGATAAATTAGGAGTTTGGGATTAATATAGATACACATGGACACACGACTATATATAAAATAGATAATCAACAAGGACCTACTGTAAAGCACAGGGAACTCTACTCAACATTCTGTAATAACCTATATGGCAAAAGAATCTGAAAAATAATAGATACCTGTATGATGGAATCACTTTGCTATACACCTGAAACTAACACAACATTGTTAATCAACAATGCTCCAACATTAAAAAAAAAAAAAAAGGGGGCTTATTAAGAATGAAAAAAATTCCTGATCAAATTTTTGGGGCTGAGTATTTATTTCTGAGATTAAAAAAAATAAAAAGAATATTTAAAATGAACTATTACAATAGATATACTCATATCTAAAAATTAAATAATAATATTCAAGTATGTATATATAAGATATTATAAATATAGACATATGTATTGCAAAATGCTGGTATTAACTTACATTTTCTTCTCACAGTGAGATTAATGAAGCCCTTTGCCCCCTGTGAAGATATTGGTGTCTTAGCCTTGGTTTATATTCGTTAACTTTTTTAAAATTGAGGTATAGTTAATATACAATATTAATGTTATAGGTATACAATATACTGATTCACAATTTTTAAAGGTTACACTCAATAGTTACTACAAAATATTGGCAATGTTCCCTGTGTTGTACAATATTTTCTTGAAGCCTATTTTATACATAATAATTTGTACCTGTTAATCCCATACTACTATCTTGCCCCTCCCCACTTCCCTCTCCTCACTGGTAACCACTAGTTTGTTCTCTATATCTGTGAGTCTGCCCCTTTTTTAAAATATTCACTAGTTTGTTGTATTTTTTAGATGGCACATATAAGTGATATCATACAGTGTTTGTCTTTCTCTGTCTGATTTATTTCACCTAGCATAATACCCTCCAAGTCCATCCATGTTGTTTCAAATGGCAAAATTTCATTCTTTTTCATGTCTGAGTAGTATTCCATTATATGTGTGTGTGTATATATATATATTATATGTATATAATATATATCAATCATCTTATTTATCCATTCATCTATTGATAGACACTTAGGTTGCTTCCATATCTTGGCAATTATAAATAATGCTTCTATGAACATTGTGGTACATGTATAGTTTTGAATTAGTGTTTTGGTTTTTTGTAGATACATACCTAGGAGTGGAATTGCTGGGTCATATGGTAGTTTTATTTTTAGTTTTTTGAGAAACCTCTGTACTGTTTTCCACAGTGGCTACACAAATTGCATTCCCACCAACAGCATATGAGGGTTCCCTTTTCTCCACATCTTCCCCAACATTAGTTATTTGTGTTCTTTTTGATGATAGCAATTCTGACAGGTGTGAGGTGATATCTCATTGTGGTTTTGATTTGAATTTCCCTGATGATTAGCAGTGTTGCGCATCTTCTCATGTGCCTGTTGGCCATCTCCATTTCCTCTTTGGAAAAATGTCTATTCAGATCTTCTGTTCATTTTTAATTGGGTTGTTTGTTTTTTTGTTTATTTGTTTTTAATTTTTATTTATTTATTTATTTATTTTTGGCTATGTTGGGTCCTCGTTTCTGTGCGAGGGCTTTCTCCAGTTGCAGCGAGCGGGGGCCACTCTTCATCACAGTGCGCGGGCCTCTCACTGTCGTGGCCTCTCTTGTTGCAGAGCACAGGCTCCAGATGCGCAGGCTCAGTAGTTGTGGCTCACGGGCCTAGTTGCTCCCTGGCATGTAGGATCTTCCCAGACCAGGGCTCGAACCCATGTCCCCTGCATTGGCAGGCAGACTCTCAACCACTGCGCCACCAGGGAAGCCCGGGTTGTTTGCTTTTTGTTTTTTGATGTTGAGTTATATAAGCTGTTTATATATTTTGACCATTAACTTCTTATGGCTCATATAATTTGCAAATATTTTCTCCCATTTGGTAGGTTGTCTTTTCATTTTGTCAATGGTTTCCTTTGCTGTGCAAAAGCTTTTAAATTTAATTTGGTCCAATTTGTTTATTTTTGCTTTTATTTCCTTTACTTTAGGAGACAGATTCAAAAAAATATTGCTATGATTTATGTCAAACAGTGTTCTATGTTTTCCTCTAGGAGTTTTATAGTTTCCAGTTTTACATTTAGGGCTTTAGTCCATTTTGAGTTCATTTTTGTTTATAGTGTTAGAGAATGTTCTCATTTCATTCTTTTGCATGTATCTGTCCAGTTTTCCTAAAACCACCTATTGAAGAGAGTCTTTTCTCCACTGTATATTCTTGCCTCCTTTGTCATAGATTAATTGACCATAAGTGTATGGGTGTATTTCTGGGCTCTCCGTTTTGTTCCATTGATCTATGTGTCTGTTTTTGTGCCAGTATTACACTGTTTTGATTGCTGTAGCTTTGTAGCATAGTCTGAAGTCAGGGAGTGTGATTCCTCCAGCTTTATTCTTCTTTCTCAGGATTGTTTTGGCTATTCAAGGTCTTTTGTGTTTCCATACAAATTTTTTTATTACTTGTTCTAGTTCTGTGAAAAATGTCATTGGTGTTTTGAGAGGGATAGCATTGAATCTCTAGATTGCTTTGGGTAGTATGCTCATTTTAACAATATTAATTCTTCCAATCAAATAACACAGTATATCTTTCCATCTGTGTCATCTTCAATTTCTTTCATCAGTGTCATAGTTTTTGGAGTACAGGTTTTTTACCTCCTTAGGTAGGTTTATTCCTAAGTATTTCATTTATTCACTTTTGATGTCCCAATATAACACAAACCTTCTAAACAAGGGATCTACTTCTGCATTTTCCTAGCATATGCTAACATTCTGGTTTAGTCACATATTCTGAAAATAGCTATCATTTATGTGCCAGGCTCTGTGCTAGTTAGTGGAAATCCAGTAGTGACTAAAATAGATCAAATTCCTGTATTCATAGCACTTATATAAGACAGCAGAATGTGATAGTTGAGAGGATAGATTTTGGAGTCACTTTCCTGGGTTCTAATCCTAACTCTTCTATAATATTTAGCTGTGTAGCTTTCAGCAGGTTTGGTAATCTACTTGAAGCTTAGTTACTTCACTTGTAATATGGGGATAATTGTAAATCTCTCATATGGTTGAATGAGTTACTCTAAAGTGCTCAGAACAATAGCTGGCACATAGTAACCCCCATCTATATGTTATCTAATTTTCAGATATTTGTAGAGAAGACAGTCTATAGACAAATAAAAACATAATTAATGTACCAAGAAATAGGGATTGACAAACTGTTGGTTATCCTCTCTGATAAAGTGAAGGAGAGCCATCTGGGATAAGGGTATTGCATGCAGAGGGAACAATAAATGCTAGTCCTTGAGGAAGAATAAAGAATCTGAGGACGGGCAGCTAGAGAGGAGTAGGAGCTAAAATTGTTGTTGTTGTTGTTGTTTTAACTCTAGAGACCTCAGTTCAACAGCTGCAAATATTCTTTACTCTTTGCTCATCTGACTAAAACCATTCTTTCTCTCCCAAAAGAATACCAGTCAAATCCTTGACTACTGCCATGGATGATTACGATTCCATGTATCATGATATTTCTTGAAGTGATATAGGTATTATCATCTCAGGGAAAAGAATGGAACTCAAAGGATTGTGATGGTTTGCTGAGTTTGGGGAAAATCATGATAAAAATCATTGGGCCCAAGTTTTTCAAGTCTCTTAACTGAAAATCTCTCCAGATCCCAATTCTTAGTACTTCCAACCCTTTTTCTCCCCTTTACATTGTAGTAACTTAAGAAGGATGGGTGAACTGATCTGTTTAATGCTTTGAATGGTGCTAATGAGTCATGCTTACTTACAGAGATTTTAAGTAGATTTGTCTTTTATGTAGTCCTTCTCAAGTACCATATTACATATTGCTGAGAAATCAATCTTCCCAAAAGCAATTGTAACTGAAATTTAAACATATTCCATACACTTTTTTTTGTCTACAGAATAATGTTCAATTTTCTAGTCAAATTATTCAAAATTTCCACAATTTGGCCAAGCCATTTGTATAAATGTGCCTGTAACTACAACCATTTATTCACTCAACTTGCCTAAAATTGGACATTGAGTTTTCTCAACATACCATGCCTTGTGTGAAATCCGTACCACCATTCACTAAGTTCCTTCGCTGTCTGCAGCTTTTCTTGGCCTCAGTGTAAAGATTAAATATCACTTCCTCCAAGAATCTGCCCTTGACTCCTACTTGTTATAAATAACATGTTGTTTCAGGGCTTGATAACCCTGAGTATGTGTTTTTCATTTGAAATGTCTCATAGGCAGAGTAGCCTAGTAGTTAAGAACATAGAAATTTGTAATTAACTGACTTGGGTTGAGTATGGACTTCCCTTTTATAGCTGTTTGTTTTTGATCAAGTTACTCAATATTTCTGAGCTTTATTTTCTTTCTCTGTAAAATCTTTATCAAGCATCTTTATCTTTTCATGCTTAACACAGTGCCTGGCACATTGCTGACACAAAAAAAATGCTATCTTTAAAAATTGTACACTGTACATTCATATGTAGACTTCTAGAATTGCCCATACTAAATTTTAAGCTCCATTAAGGCAAAGAAATAACTTGTCTTATTCTATTTTGTATTCTTGTCATTGCCAAGTTTTAAAGCCTCATAAAGAAAAAACAGTGTAATATCCTTTGCTGATGTTTGAAATAATATATTCACATTTAGAATATCTATTTATTTTTCATATATCTTGGCAGACAAAAGGGAGGATGTTTGGAGGTCAACTGGGCCCTTGAAACATAGGTGAAATCTCAGAGGTTGGATATGTACCTATTGACTCTATGAATAGAGCACAATTAATGTGACGAATAAGACAATATATTTGTTTTTCTTCTGATGAGGACCTCATAAAAACTTGCTCTTTGTATGCTAGGAGGAAAACTGATACCAGAATAAGCACACGCACGCGCACACACACACACACACACACTCACATACACATATAACTGTTTTCTTCTTATGTAGATCAAATCAGCTACCACCATGAAATGAATTTTTTGTGTTTTTATTTAATTTTATTTAATTAAAGCTTTAACCAAATCTTATAAAAATTTCCAGAATTTCAAATTAGCAAAAATAGTGATTGAATAATTTTACAATATGTGTCAGAAAAAGAACAAAAATCTCTACTACTATGATAAAAATTCTTTTTGTAATTTATAGTTTGTACACATCCAGTTACAAGATAGGTGCAATTTCAATTGCTTTTCTTTGCCTTTGGTCTTAACCTAGGTCTGAGAGGAATCTAATCTCATTGCTAGAGTTTACTTCAAATGGCTGTGTTGTAATAGGGTTAGAATGGCTTACAATCATCATCTGTTTCCGCGATTACTTATCTCTCTACCTAAGCTAACAATTACAGCTCTCTTAATGGAATAATGGAACACATCACAATGTACAGGAAACAAGCACTATCTCTGAAATTGAAGTAGAGGAAGGCAATTTCACATGTATTGTGAAAGCGTTCAGTCCAGTGTTCTTGGTAGCAGTCACTCTATGTTAAAATAATTCAATGTATGTAATTGTTTTCTCTTGTTCTAGAAACTTGTAATGAGCTTGAAAAAGTGGGTAAAGCTAGTTCCTTAGCCATAGATATACATATTTGGAAGAAGCAATGATCCTAGAGCAATGTGTTCTTAGTTCTTTACGGCACGTACAAAAATATGGCCCAAGCTACGTGCCCAGTGTTTTAAAGTACTTAGGCAGACCAAGCGAAAGTCTCGTTTTATGTTTAAAGCTAATTTATCATACTACCTCTCTTTTGTTCCCTTTTATCATTTTGTTTATGGGAATGTATGTATCTTACAGGCAGATATTTGAGTATATATAAATTAATGTTATAGGTATAAAAACACATCAGTTGAATGGAAGACTGGGCACCGGACCTGATAGCAGTGGTAAACCAAGGCCATGCCAAAGCAAAGATAGGCAACTTAGCACATATTTAAAACATTTCTCATAGATAAAGCAGATTATTTTTAGCAAGCTTAAGTAGATTGGTACATGGGATTTTAATAGTCTGCTTTCCCTGAAAGACCCCTTATTAGGTTGGCTGTTTGTTATCCTTTTTGTAGTACTTCACCTGTACACAGAGTCATACACATATACTTTATATTTATAGTATTTAATTAAAATAAAATTACTTAGTTTATAAAACAGAAGAATCTTGCAAATTCAATAAATATTAAGCTACCACTACCTACCTAGTAACTACTCTAAAAAGGGAATTATGATAGTCAGTGTCTAGAGAGGTGAACATTAACCCTCAAGAAGAAAAGTCAGCCCCTTTCTAAAAGCCGTCACCATTTATGCTGCAAAATGTTCATATTATGATATGAATCACTATATAAATATATTCTAGAGCTTTTAAAATGTTTAAGAGATGGTATAAATATCCATTTATTATCCCTAAATCTATATCCTCTAAATCAAAATTATTTTTCTGCACACTGATAGGTTATTGTTTAATAAATAGGACATCCACAATTATACAATGAAAATAGATTTTTACATTTTATCACAAAACCCATTGTCAACAGATGGCAATGATATTCTTTGCAGTAGATTTCTTCCTTCTCTTAAGTTATCCCTTCCTGATAAAAATTCCATAACACAGTAAGGTTATTTATATCTGAAAAGTTCTGTATTTCTACCATTATAATTTTTCATGTCAATATAGGCCAGCTATGGGGGAGGTATAGCATGACATTGCTTTATTAATGCTGACACTTTCCTGTGGATTGAAGGAGTTTTCATCCTGTGTATATATAGAGGCATGTTATTAGCATTCAGATGTGGTTTCTCCATCAACTAATCCACTTCAAAATATTTGCATGAAATCAAATTTGCTTACCAGTCAGCCACATATAAAATATAATTTACAGACTTGGGTTCACATTAGTGAAGTTTACTTATTTAGAGCATAGAAGAATTATCAGCCTGTCTCATTACCAAGGGAAGACAAGCAGTGAATTCCACAGGCACTGTCACTTTGCCTGTCCTGAGTTGATTTATACAGTGTGGATTTCAAATGTTTAAAAATATATTGATCTTGGAGTTTTACTGATAAAGTTGGTAACATTAGGGTCTGAAATGTGTCATTTATAAAATTTTGTGAAGTGACAGTCTTTTCCTCATGAAATTTACAAAGTATAAGATTAGTCCCATTACATTTAAACAAATTTGAAGCTGACACATAGTTATCTAAATAAAATAGATGCAATTTCTGCAAATGCTTATACAATATGACATGTTTATAATGACAACTTAGGTATATATTATAATCATATTTTTAATGTAAGTAATTGCATAGGTTGACCATTGTGCTATGTGGAAATATACAAGAAATGGCTAACAATATCTTATTGTATGCTAGGATAGTTCTGAGCTCTTTACAAGCATTAATTCATATTTTCCTTAAGACAAATTCATAAGATAGGTACTGTAATTATCCCTGTTTTACAGATGAAGACCCTGAGCCACAGAGATTAAATAATTTGCCCAAAGTCACAAAGCAAGTAAGGAGTGGAGCTAGGATTAAAGCCCAGGCACAGTCTAATTTTGACTATTCTAAACACCACGTGACTCTGGGACTCAACCGGAACAGAACCTGAGCTACGGTACACTGGAATGAAGCAACATTTTGTTTCTATACTTGATAAAATTGCAAATAAGTAATCTTTGTAAAAGAAAGTAATAAGATTGGGTTTTGGGGACTAAACAATTGCCCAGCCCAGCCTAGAAGTGGACCAGGAGAATGTGCTCTGCGGGTTTAGGGCTACACAAGCAGAAAGAAATCATTCAGGTGAAAAATATACTGCTGACCTCCCCTATCTGGGGGAAGAGTTTCACTAGTTTTTCTCTAAAAGGGAAACTGTGGGGTTGGGGGGGTTGGCATAAAGTTTAGTAATTCTCATTTCTTAACATAAACTTGATCATCCTCATAATCCTTTTTATGTTTTCTAAAGGATTAGAAAAATTAACTGGTCAAGACTTAAATGAAAGTTATTAAGCATTACTTGGCTATCATGTATAGGGAATGGTGTACCTTTATTTATTATAGAATCTGAATTTATATTTTCCAAATATGTTTCATTTTCATCTGTTTGCAACTATTCGGCACCACTTTCTGCATTTTAGTGCCATTTGTACTAAAACGCATACCAAAGATTTGGAAGCTTTTTGCTATTTAAAGTAATAAACATTAAATATTATATTCTCTCATAAACATCATTTTCACCTGTGTATATCTGCTCTTCCTTTCTCATAATTTTACATTTTGTTTTATGTATCAGCTATGGTTCTTACTTCAGGCAGCATGCTCACTTTGGCATGCCATCACTGCTCAGTCATAACTTAGATCATTTTGTTCAGTTTCCTACCCCAAATCTTGGAAAGTAGGTAAGAGATATGCCAGACTCAGACTCCTGTTTAGCCTTCTCATCAAGGCATAACAGTTAGAAAATTAATATAACCAGACTAGTTTTCTTTTTCTGATTTCATATTCACCAAATAGCTTTCTGTATATTTTCTTTCAGTTGTTGAGAATGGTTAGTAAATATAGTTATTTTGTTCACTTGTTGCCATTTATCATACTAATTACAATAAATTAGAATTCTATGTTATACATCAAGTAAAACAAAAGCTTTTATTTTCTATGAAAGCAATACTGAAATTTAAGAAAAAAACTTAGAAAATAATCCTGTCCTCACCAGGGTAGGGCCAACATTAATTTTAAATGGCAAAATATAGACTTTGGAATCTTTGATTCTTAAGAACAGGTAGGTTGAAATTGCTGATCCTATCCATTTGGTGAGTGAAACAGTGACTTATGGGTACATAAAACTTGCACATTCATGAATTTCAAATCACTTTATAGCTCAGTGGAATCTCTCATTGTCTTGAAATTGATGACGTTTACCTGTGGCAATTCCGAAAAGCAGATAACAGGAAAGAGGGGGCTCATTCTTGTCTAGTTTCATGTGCAGCCACAGGAACAGATAGCCAAATAATCACAATATATTATCATCTGTACATAACTCACAAATATTAGTACATTATTGTAATTTTGCATAGGCAGAAAGAAAAACCTTTTTGAAGACAAATTGGGACAAATGTTGACTTTAGCCTTATTATACTAGGGGAACAAATGGTATATATTAGTCTTGCAATAAATTCTTAAATGTTTTAAGATTGCATTTTCTCTAATAAATATGCATATTTTAATGACTATTACTTTTTCTTCAATATAGATACAATCTGTTAACCTTTGAAATTCATTCACATAATTAAGATAAACTCTAGAATTAATTTGGAGTAAAAGTATTCCAGGAAACTTCTATGAACTTTATCTGTAGTCAAGTTTTGGTGATATTTATATTTTTACTCCAAGGAAAGACTTTTTTTAAAAATAAATTCAAATATATACATCTTGATTCTGTATTATCAATTCAACATTATAAATCCCAAACTATGTAATTTCCTTTTTCTACAAGTATATTATTTATAAATTCCAGGAATAATATGGGATATAAACTTTCTTTTAAAATGTTAAAAATTTGCAATCTGCAAGTATTTATTGAATGCCTAGTGTGTCTCAGTGATGTAAAAGCAAGTAAGAGAAGGAAGAACTCTACTTTTACACTGAAAACTTCCTTGTTGAAGGGGATTTATAGGGCTATTGTTGTATATAGTATAGTGAGATAAGAACAAATATGGATAAATCCCAAGAAATGTAATACAGAATAAATCACTTTGCAGGATCAGAAAATATTTCCAGAAGTATCTACCATTAAGCCAAATTTTACAATACAATTAAAATTTAATGGTATGAAATAAATGAAGATTATTTTAGACAAAAGGTATAGCACAAAGCCCAGAAACTGACTGATATTTAAAATCTGTAAATAATTTGTTAGCCCTAGCTTAAAATTACACATGTAATAGAGTAGCAGACAATGAAGCTAAGAAAGCTGGAAGATCAAGGACTTTCTTCAATTTCTGCATACCTCTTTTTATAACTATGCACCTAAAGGTATGTCTGTCTGTCTGTCTATCTATCGATATTATCTATCTATCATCTATCCACACTTCCATCTGTCTTTATATGCCTGTATCTTAGTTAGGCAATGCCACAAAGTGATCCTGGATGTCACTGCTCTTTTCTGATATTTTGCTTATTATTCTGTTTTCAACTAATTAACTTTGTGGTTAATTAAACCACATGTGTGTCATTTTCATCTAGATTTTTGAATGTCCATATATAAAGTGATTTATATTATAGCCTTTTATCTTATATTCTCATTTTATGTTATCTTTCTAGGTGATCTCATCTATTCTTTGACTTCAGTTGCCATATTGTGCACTGCCCAAATATAGCTCTTAGCTGACATTTTTATTCTGTTCATCACACCCTACACTGAGCATCCAGGAAATATCACAGACACTTGAAATAAAGTGCACCTCGCAATGAACTCATCATCCCCTTCCCCTGCCACAATGCTTCCATTTGTTCTCCCAGGAATAGCTAGGAGCCTAGTTTAAGCCTATGTTAAGCCTAGTTTCCATTTCTAAAATATCTTTCAAATCTTCCTGTAAGTTGGATCTCCACTGTCATTGTTGTAGTGTCTACTTTTCTTTCTGTTTGGCCCCCTTCTATTCATTCCTCATGTTACACCCAGAGTAATCTTTCACAAAGCAAATATTACATCATTCTCTGCATAAAACCCTTTAATGACCACCCAATAACATCATAATAATGTCCCCCAAATAATTTTTTTACTTTATGTTGTAAAATAGAATACACAGAGAAAAAAAGGACACAAACCATAAATATGTAATATAATAAATAATTACAAAGTGAGCAACCACCTAATTACTCTCCAGGTCAGCCTCAGAAATTCACCATACCTCAGAAGCTCCTGGATTTTTTTTGTTTGTTTTTTACCAAATAAAACCTCCTCCTACTCTCAAAGATAATTGCTAGCCTGAATTTCAAGATAATATTTACTAATTTTCTTTAATAGTATTATCAGCTAAATTGAATCTCTAGATAATAAAAATCTGGCTTTTTTTTTGAACCTAAATCCTCTACCTGACATGGTGTGAAATTTTCATGTATCATTTTCCCTCCTTGAACCTGACTATCCTCTCTGTGAATCACGGAAGTTGTACAAAACTAGTGTCTATGATGATTATTAAATAAAGGAATATTTTTCTGTGAGCAGCCAGGTGTTCCTTGAATTATGGTGCTCATTATTGACACTATCTGTTTTCTTTTCCTAATCAGTGAACTCTTCATCCAGATAAAACTCAAAACTTTTTAAAATGTGTTTATAAGAGAGGCTAACCTGCTTTTCTTCTAGTCTCTCAGTGACATCAAATTTTCCAGAAGTGTTTACAGCTCTAACATTAAATTGTCAGACATAGATTAGTTTTCTCTGAATCTCTCACTGCCAGAGTTCAACTGGTTCTGAATACAGAAAGACCAACCAAGCAGTGAGCCTATTTATTGAATAAAGGAAGACGTCACCACACAGAGCAAAATGCCCGGTCTTTAGTGTTCTTTATTCAGCCACAGGGTTGGTTTAAACTTTGACTTTTAATCCTAATATCCATTCTGCCTAGAAGGAAGCATTTTTCTACCAAGGGACAACTCCATAAATATTATGGTCCTGAGTTGTGCCCCAACTATTTGCTTTCATAGAACACCTAGGGAATGAGTACTCAAACTTAGGTACT
Organism: Eschrichtius robustus; assembly: GCF_028021215.1. Classification (NCBI taxonomy): domain Eukaryota; kingdom Metazoa; phylum Chordata; class Mammalia; order Artiodactyla; family Eschrichtiidae; genus Eschrichtius; species Eschrichtius robustus. The sequence continues at coordinate 45,015,690 of NC_090829.1, forward strand.
TTACATAATAAAAATTTTTTAAAACTCCGTCCAAGCATATATATGCTCAACACTTCAAAAACATATTGAGCCTGTCCATCTGCCATCAGATCTTACATAAGCATAGGAAATGGGTATTAAATTTCAATCATCTCTATTCCAGTAGATTTGTGTTTGATGTATCTTTCTGTCATATAGTATTTACTGATTATTCATTTTTTAAGTTATAGCCAAATATATGGCTAGTTCTTTATTGGATACTGTGTCTTCTTCATATAAAATAATCTGAATATGTTTACTAATGATACTTTCTTGCCAAAATCCAAATAATATTTAAAAAATTTTTACCTTTGTTGTATTTGCAACTTTGTCATGTTTGAGCAACACTTTATTCTTGAAATTCCCTTCAAGAAGAGGAGAACTTTGACACAAAATTTTCTTTAAGTTTTATTCAAGTATTTTTTACACTTCTTCTTTCTTCTCCTTTTCTTTGAAAGGATTTGAACATCAAAGGAACTTAATACGTATACTCTATAATTTTATCAAGTCATTTATTCTTCCTCATTAATTTGTAAGAACACTTTTAAATTAAAAAGATGTAACTGTTAAGGTTCTTAAATACAAACCATAGCAACCGTCTCTGTGTAACTTAGAATAAGATTTACTTAGAGAATGTTACGTGCCTCAAAAATCTCACAGAAAAAAATCAGGAAAAAGGGAATGCCAGGAAGTCAGAATCACAGCCGAAACTGTACCTCAGAGATTACTTGACCATGGGTACTGTAGCTTCTGCCTATGAATTTTGGATATCACTGTTTTGGAAGTGAATTATAAATTGTGTTTCTCTGTGTTACTTGCTCAATATAACAGCAGTTTATTTGTCACTTACATTACAGTGATTTGTGCAGTGTTTAGAGGACTCTGCTGCATGTAGACATCCAGAAACCCAGGCTCCTTCTATCAAAGGTTCTGCCTTGGCCTAGAAGCTCAAAGTCCTCCACTGATTCAACAGACGAAGGTAAAGCAATATAGTTTTTTTGTTTGTTTTCTTTTTAATTCAGTATTGACAACGGCTTCATTCACAGGGGCCAAGATTCTAATCTGGAATTTATGTTAGTAAATAAGGTAAAGAAAAACTTAGAGTTGTTTTTATTTTATTTTAGTTACCAAAATCGATTTTTAATAATTAAGTTTTCACTGACTTGAAATGTCATTATCATATACAAAATTCTAACATATTATTGAATCTAATCTGACTCTTCTATTTTGTTCATTGGTCTTTCTGTTTCAAGTATTTATATGGAAGTATTCAAGTGTCATAAGTTTTATAACAGATTTTAAGAGGTGGATTCTAGGTGGGTAAGGAGTTCAGTGGATCCTCTCCTGAGCAAAACAACAATTTAACTGGTGAAAATTATTATTTTTTAGCCATTTAAATTCTCTGGAAATAGTTTTAAGGGCATACAGCAAACGGAGAATGTTTCATTTAAGGAAAACTAATTAACGTTGGTAACAACAGCAAAAGTCTATGGTATTTGAGACACAACTTGCTACCATACCCAACTCACCCCACCAGCTTCTTGTTAAAAATCTCTGCTTTAGGCAGGTGCCGGATCTCTCTTCCCAGGTCCCAGTCTGCAGCTAAGTTTGCTCCTGGAGGGGGCGCGGGGGCAGGCTGCCGGTGGTGTTTCTCATCCCTCACCACTAACCTTATGGTGGGAGGTAGGCATGGTCAAAAGGACCAGTTCTCCCAACCCCCAGGTAGAGCAGGATGAGCATACTATTGTCCCAAAAGCCCATGACCCGATTTTCGTCTTAAAGTTGAAATTGTTGATGTAATTACCAAATAGAACAATGTCTTCCAAGTTTAATACATTTTCCATTTAAAATCTTATTTTCCTCAGAAAATTTATTTTTATTATAAAGTTAATTCTGAGGAGATAAGGCTTTATGGTTTCTAACTGATTGTAAGCTACTTTGAGGAAATTTACTTTTACCAACAGTTGTGGCTGACTATCTCACTCAGTTTTATTATTTTCTTTTTTTAGTCTTTGGCTTTACTTTGTTGTTTTTATTTCTAGTCATACAACATGGCAGCTCAGATCATTGATTTCTTTAATACGTGCATTTAAACATGTAAATTTTCCTTTCAGCTTTAGTTGCAATGAACAAGTTTTACAAGTCATATTTTTATTAACTTTCAGATCAAAATTTTTCTGATTTCCACCATGACTTTTTTATATTTAACCTTGAGTTATTTAAAAGTGTATGTTTAACAACCAAATATTTTATGATTTTCTTCAAATTAGTACTTTTACCACTTCTATAACTATGTGAAAACCTTACATATATTTAAGGCCATTCTCTGCTCCCATCTTTTGTGCTATTATTTTCATATATGTAATCTCTACATGTGCTTTGAACCCAATATTATTATATTATCATTATAATAATTAAATGATGAATATTTATACATGATTTGATGATTTACTTTGTCTGCTACTCTTCATTCTTTATTTCCAGTCACACCTGGTAATATTTTTCTTCTTTTAGTGCAGATCTGCTGGTTCTGAACTCTCTCAGCTTTTGTTTGTCTAAAATATCTTTTTTTCACTATTATTCTGAAAAATATTTTATCTGTAGCCTTCTGGGTTGGCATTCTTATTTCAGCATTTTAAAGATTTTATTTTATTTGTCTTTGGCTACTATGATTTCTCTTGAAAAATTCTTGAACTTTTTGTTGCTTCCCTGAAGGTAATGCATTTTCCTTCTCTGGTTGCCCTTAATGGGGTTTTTTTGCCCCCTTTGTCTTTGATTTGTTTTTTTTTTTTTACATAGTTTGACTATAGTATACCTAGATATGGGCTTCTGTACAATTTTTATGTGGGTTTTGCTGAGATTTTAATATAATAAAAATATTCATAAAGTTCAATATCTTTTGTCAATTTGGAAAATTTCAGCCAAAATTTCTTTTAGTATTTTTTCTAACTTATCCTCTCTTTCCTTTCCTCCTGAACTTGAATTACAATTATATTAGACTTTGGCACCACGTTCACATGTCCTTGATGGTCATTTCTGTATTTTGGTATTTTTTTCTTCTATGTTTTGGCTTCAATCTGAATATTTTCTACTAACTTGCTCTATAGTTCATTAATAGTTCTTTTGTGTCTAATTTTTTATTAAATCCATCTCTTAAATTATTCATTTCAATTATAGCACTTTCTTCTTTTAGTATTTTCATTAGATTCCTCTTGAAAGATTCAATATTTTCTTATTTTTTCAAAATTTGCTTGATTTGCTCAAGCATAATTAACATAGCTATTTAAAATATTTCATTCCAAAAATTCAATCTGATTTGCCAAAATTCAAGTCACTTCTATCTCTCCTTTTCCATAGTAAGTTTTATATATTGGTTTTAATCAATTGGTTTTGCTTTATAGATGCCTTATGAAGTTTTTTTAAATTGGATATTAGACATCACACATTAAAATTTGTAGAAACTTTAGACTATGTTTTCTTCCTCCTGTGAGGGTTAAGTTTTCTTATGTCAGGAATATAGGATATAAGTAGATTATCTCAATTCTGTAAAAGGTTGATTTTTATGCTTTGTCAGGGTTAATGTTTCAGTGTTTCTTTACACCTAGTTGCATGACCCCTGGAGTCTCAACTAAAAGCCTAGGGTGTTTACCAAAACCACTTTACACTGGTATTAAACTCTAACTTATCTCATCAGCAATGAATATCTGCTAAAATCTGAACTCAGCTCTTTAGCCTCTCTGCTTCAGCTTTATGCTAGATTTATTAGTCTTATCCTGTATATGATGAAATTAGTAGCAGATAATTTCTTCAAAGGGAGATTACCTGTAGATGTCTGTGGTCACTCCTATGACTTTCTTTTTTCTTCAGACTTTTCTTCCCATTTCCAGACACTTCGAGTAATCCAATCTTCAACTTCTGTTTTCTCAGCCCAGTGTGACTGCAGTATTCTGCCAAGTCCTATTTTACCACAGTAGGAGTTGATAAATGACCTCAGGAGATATGCTATGATAAGGCAATATTCACTTACTGGTGATTTCATTCTCTCTGCAATAGCAATCTCTCAAGTGTTTCCTCTGTTGATGTCTCTGAAATTCCTTTAAACAGGCATTCCTATATATTTACACAGATTTCATAGTTGTTTTCAATAGGATAGGTTCATCCCATATAATATCCCCTGTCATGGGCAGACTGAACTTTTTGGGTTAGCAGAGGTTTGGACCTGTGCAAACATCTGTAAGACATTTGGTCCACACCCAGTAGGACTTGATATTTGGTCCTCTTCAAAATGTCCACAAGATATTTGGTCCATGCCAAAAGGTCCTTGATATTTGGTCATATTTTTTATTACCCAAAACATCCAGGAAGACATTTGGTTCATGCCAAAAGATCTTGTCCAGAACCACTTGTCATGGATCAAATATGCTCAAGGATGTTTTGGATAAGACCAAATTGCAAGGTCCTTTTGGCTTGGGACCAAATATCTTGTGGACATTTTGAACAGAACCAGATGTCGTACAAGGAACTTTTTGTAGCATGCTTAGTGCTAGCTAGCTGTATTTTTATAAGCACCATAATTTTTTGAACCTTCTTCCATGGTAATTATTTGAAATGAGAAAAGTACAAATCTGACATTTTCTGTCACTTATTTAGTTTTAAGTTCTGCAATAACATTGTTTTTTCTTAAGTTTATTTTTTAACTCTTCTTGCTTCAATTTAGCTAATTTTTAAATTCTAACCCTTATATTTCATTAAATTGTGTTTTGTTTAATTTTCTTGCATGATAATCAATAATACTGAGTTTTACTCTTTCCTGATTTTATGTGAATTTATATCTTTAAAAGTATGTCCCTTTTTTTTAATGTCCTTACATCTTTTCTTCTTAAGTAGGAGTGTGTAAGTACTGGTCATTTGAATTTTTTCCTGTGTCTGAGGCAATTACTATTTACTTTATGTGGCCAATTTGTGTCTATCAGATTAAAAAAGAAAAAACTGTAAGTGGAATTATTTTCCTGTTTTCTCAGCAACTAGTTAGGTAGTCTCTTTAGAAAATTATGGAAGAACATTTTCTGTTAGTCTCCTTTGTTCTCAGAGAAAAATAGATACAGATTAACAACAGTGGGCATCTAATTTTGGAAGTGTCTTCCAAACTTTGTTTGAATACCTGCCCTACTAATAGTTCACTAGATTGTAAAGATATGGCCTTCTCTATTGGAAAAAGACCTTGTTTTTGAGACTGTACAATCTTTCTTGATAAACTTATCCCAGTGTTGATGGTTAGACTGATATCTGGGCTATTTGTTTATGGTTCAATGTGTATTTTTTATTTTTTTCATTTCTGAGCTTAATAAGCTTCAGAGGTCTGTTTTTCTGATTAGGATGCCAAGTTGGAAAAAACAAAGTGTGTGTGTGAGTGTTTCTGTGTCTGTGTCTGCATGTATAACATAATTACACACATATATGTGTACTAATATATACATATTTATGTATATATTATATCTATATCTATATTTATGTATAAATACATAAAATTTATACATAAAATATATATTATATATAAACACTCTAAACTTTTAATATGTTTATATTTGTATTTATATATAAATATATATTATTTTTTATTTTCCTTTTTTTTTTTTTACTCTACATGAACCACTGCTACTTCTAAAACTTGGGATTATTGGTAGATAAGATGGGTTTATAGTTTTCTTCTGCCTTCTGTTTGCATTCTGACTGCACCTCCTGCACTCTTCCTCCAAAATGAATGAAAGTTTTGATCTTTTGAAATAACCTCCCTTCATTCTTTACCTTACCTTACTACCAACACAGCAGATAAACCTAGTGTGAATGCCCGGAACTCCCTTCTCTTGATATGTTCCAAACGGCACTTAACGCTTATCTTCTGATGCTGTGGGATTTGGTGAGTCCATTCCTAGCTTAAGCACATGAAAAGCTTTGTTTTGATTCTTTTTACTTTTGCTGTGAAGGATTACAGAATAATTTAAAAATATTGATATGTTTCTGTAACTTTGTTTATCCCTTAAACACTTTTAAACTTTTATTTCATGTCAGGTGCTATGATATATGCTAAGAATAAATTAGCAAATAAGATATAATAATTTTGCTGTACAATCAACAAAATTTGTATTTTATAACTAATAAACATCTTAAAATTTGGTATTTTCTTTAATAGAATGGATCAAAGATAAATTACATAATTAGGAGAATCTCCTTTTAGGTATCTTGCCTCTTTAAATTGAGAATTAATATACAAGGTTCTTCACCAATTATTACCAAAATTAAACTTTGCCAAATTAAATTCAGGAAAATACTATCAAGTCTCTGGTTTTGCCTCTATTTTTTAGTTCATTTGAGAGAAAAAGTAATTTCCCTTATTTTATGGTTAAATTTTTTTTTTTAATTTTATTTATTCAGTTATTTATTTATGGCTGTGTTGGGTCTTCGTTTCTGTGCGAGGGCTTTCTCCAGTTGCAGCAAGTGGGGGCCACTCTTCATCGCGGTGCGCGGGCCTCTCACTGTCGCGGCCTCTCTTGTTGCGGAGCACAGGCTCCAGACGCGCAGGCTCAGTAGTTGTGGCTCACGGGCTTAGTTGCTCCGCGGCATGTGGGATCTTCCCAGACCAGGGCTCGAACCCGTGTCCCCTGCATTGGCAGGCAGATTCTCAACCACTGCGCCACCAGGGAAGCCCCTATGGTTAAATTTGTTGCTCACCGTTTTTTATTTTTACTTTCCTTTATTAATAATCAGGCTAAAAGTTTGCTCTCTTTAAAAAATGTTAGGCATGCCAGAGTCACATTATAATATAATAATAAATTTAAAATTAGCCTACAAATGTGAATAGAATACAAAATAAACATATAAATAATTTTTAGTGAGGATATTCCATTTCTGGCACACATCTATTCAAATATAATAGTTGCAATGTTAAGCTCAGATTAAAAACTCTGAAAACTGAAAATATGGATTTGATGTAAGTTTTATAAAATGTAAAAACTACAGCTTTGGTTTTGTGTAGGCCTAGGTTGTTTTTAAAGGTACTCTAAGGGCAATTGAAACTAGGAACCTCATGTTATACCTTATTTAAGTGAAATAAAAGATGGAACAACACTGTTGGTCCATTTTGTTTTCATTCTTCATTTAAATTATCACTTTTACATATAAATATATGAATGAAGGTCTTGAAATTCCAGGGATTTTTACCAAAAGGGAACTCAGTCCACAGTATGTTGTAACATTAGATTCCAGCAAGTCCATTTATTCATTTACTAAACATCGCAGTTCTAATGTAAAATCAAGCAATGTTTGAGACTTTAATTAAATGGAAATGTGTTGTTTTAGCTGAGGGAAAGAAAACAATTGGCTGTTACATAGCCGAAGCTTTGAATGCTGGATATACCGTGTTTATTGTGTGAAATTCTAGACACAGTCTTATGTGCAAGCAATTGATTTGGATCAATTAAATAGCTAACATATGTAGAACTAGAAATTACCTGATTTATAAAATTGAGAAGTATTTTTTATCATTTTTGGTGGTCAGGATTTGAAAGTTTATGGGACAATTCTTAGCTAAGTGGGTGTCTTCCTGCTTGCATGATTTTCTTAACAAGCATACTATACCTTACATCCAAAAAAAGCTTAGGATTTCCTTGATATTGCATTCTAATAAGAGGTAAACTCTAGATCATTATAATAAGGTTTGGTAAATTTTAAAATTTTGGTACATTAAATAGCAAACACATCTGAAAACTTCTCATAAAGGTTATTTGCCGACAGATTTTCATAATTACTTGCCATATTTAGAGATACATAAAACTATTCTTGCTGAGATTTGCTCACATCCTGACTAGACTGCTTTAATTACAACTGGTGACTATAAGCATGGTCCAGAACTAATTCCCCTTAAACAGAGAAACAAACTATCATGGGGCTTTTCATATGATTTATTCAATTTGCCAACTGAATAAATGGGTTTGTTGGCATACGATAGTTGCAGGAGTTTCTTTCCCCTAGTTCCACCTAAATATTGTTCTACATTTATTATTGTCTTATCTGAAAGGTATGGCTCAACATTTTTAATATAAAATTACCTATTTTCTCAGCACTTTCCAATGTGAAGGATATTAAAAATAAGATGTGGTGCCTTATAGTTAATTACGTTTTAAATTTAATTTGAGTAAACCTGGCATCCTCTGAAAAATAGGACCACACATTGTAAATATATTCAGTGCCCAGTGTGCTAGTCCTAAACTTGTAGCACAATCAACCAATATATGATATAATATTAAAGAAAGGAAGGCTACTTTTCAGTTGATGAAAGGAGGAAGAGGGTGAAAACATTAATTTGGTCTTTGTTTATGGTCAGCATGGAAGAAAAGAAAATGTTTAGATATGGAGAGCTAATTGAAGTTCCAGCCTTAATTATCTTGTTTCTGAGGGTTGCAGGAATACTGACAGATTTATCATTGATTTTGTAGAAGCGTTCTGAGTACAAATCTGACAAAGGACAGCTGAAGCAATGAGAGAGGTGAAGCATAAATATCCCCAAACAACCTATTTTCCATATTGAAATGTGTTTCTTCTAAGATGGGAAAGCTTTAATGAAGTTGAAGATGACTGCAAAGTGGCTTACCTGACAGATGAAGCAATAAGCCCATTCCCTCTCTGCAGCTAAAAGCTTAAAATTACCCATCTGTCATCTCTCTAGTGGGTGGGGATTATAATAGAAGGCAGCAAACTATCTTAATTACATAATTATTCCAGTTCCAATTATATATCATATAGGGTTTAAAACACATTATCTCCCTACAACAAACTGAACATAAAACAATGGCACTTCTCACTTTTATCTTTGACATTTCTATTTTCATTTACTAATTTTTGTTTAATGTAATATTGTTTGCACATTTTATCTTAGTGTGACTTCTCCTGTCTTCTTTTTTTTTGGTATTAAATTATGAAATATTCAGTGCTTATTTGTTGGCAATTACTGTGTCTGAATCCATATCAGTATATGTCATATGAGTTTTTAATAAGGAAAAAGGAAAGTAACAGCATGACTTAAATTTAGACTTTTGTTTTTCTTAATTGTTTCTCTTGTAAAAATCAGTCTCTGTCACTTTGTACAATAGTTCTCAAGGTACCCTGCCCCAAGGGACTCCACAAGTTGTATAGACTTACTCACATGACTTTGAGCAAAAGATGCTTGTGATTTAGTTCAATATTCTCCATTTATACAGTTTGATAGGTACTGAAAGTTCAGACATTGTACCGTTTTGGAGGTTTTTCCCTTACACATGACCTACTCAGTGATAACCTTGAGCTGTAACCCTCACAAGTGAGTATGTGACAGGAGTATTGAGCTTGTTAGGATTAAGAACACTTAAAAAGGAAACTTTTTAAATTTTTTACATAAAGGACATTGAGACAGAGACAACTCAATATAGATAAAATGCCATTAAAAAACAGACTTTGAAAGGTGATATATATAAGGGAATATACTGTCTTTTATTTCAGTGGAAGAAACCTAAAAAACTGAAACTGCCATTTTTATGTGGCCTTTGTTTTAAAATGGAAAAAAATTTCTCCCCAATATTTGTATCAGTTAGTTACCTCTGCATAACAAAATCCACCAAAACTCAGCAGCACGCAGCAATTAGTATTTACTGAGCTCACATTCATTTGGATCAGATGATACGTGTGGGGCTTGCTTGCTGCAGCTTCTGTTTGTAGCTTTCCTGCCTGACTGGGAACAATGTTTAGTCCAAGCACGTTGATCTCATTGCAATGGCAGGAGCACAAGACACAAGTGGAAATGGACAAGGCCTCTTAAAGCTGAGGCTTAATACTTGTGCACAATTATTTCAGCTTGATTCTTTTAGTTAAATAAACTGCATGACAAACCCAAAGTCAAAGGCCAGGGAAATATACTCTGTCCCTTAATGAGAGGAACTGAAAAGCCACCTAACAGAGAATATGAAATTATGAAGGAATGAAGAGGTGAGGTTAATAATGTGGTTAACCACCATTAAGTATCTATCAAATACTCATATTCTAAGAATTGTGCTAACTTAAATGGGAGATAACAAGCTTAAGGCAGGGTTAATATGCCCAAAGAGTTTATAGTCTCCTTGAGTGGATAAAAAATATATTATGCAGAAAAAAAAAGATAAACTAATCATTGTGTCAATGTAAATGTGACTTCTGTTTTGGTTACTCATCTTACTTTTGGGGAAATTTGCACGGTTTTTTATACAAGCTGAGACTCAGTGGGAGGCAGAACATGCCTCCAAGTATAGAAGCTGAAAACACCAGATTTTTTTTCATTTCCCTAGAACTTCAGAACTTGTCATAAGATCTGGGCTCGACCAATGGTAGGGGGTAGGGATGGGAAAGGATGTCAGGAACGTTGAATTTGGAGCTATGCTTGAACAGAGGAAGGGAGAGTAAAGAATGTTTTCTGGTAGAAGGGGTGGTGTTTCCAGTGGCACCTGTGATGCTGTCATCAGCAGAAGGGTCCAGGCACCGAAGTGCTGGTAAAAGCGTGACCATTAGTGTTAGACAGAGGTATTTTTCTAGGTGGCCTTCGGCTGCATTTCTTTCTGACTTAAATCTCTTTGTTTTATCCCTTTATCTTATTCTGAAATGCCAGTCTTCCCACCTATATTCTTTCAATAAATTCTCTTTCTCTGCTCAAATAAGATAGAGTCATAATCTGTTGCTTAAAACTACGAACCCTGAGTGATACTTTGTTTCTAAACAAAGAGGTAAATTATATAGCATTTCAAAAAAGAAATAGTAGCATGAGCAGAGGAGTCAGGTAAATGTTAAGGAGGTTATGGGATTTAACTGATTCTTACAAGATGTCTATTGAGTAAATAAAGTCTAGGTACCACAAGCAAGGAAAGTACATGAAGAATGTAATTTACACAAGTAAAGTAGGCCAGCATAGCACTAACTTAAGAAAGATGATTAAGCTGGGCCTCTCTAGCCCTCCTTCTCCATTCCCTCTGCTATACATTTCACTGTGAGTTCTTCCCTTTTCCAACTCACTTTCTTCCTGTGTTTCACAAAGGCGGGTGTTCTTTAGGATTCTTTCACAAACATATTTTTGTTCTCATGTTGCTCAACATCCCAAGGCAGTATCACCAATTCCCATGTGTTCAAAAACCATTTATGTGTTGCTGTCCTCCACATCTATATTTATAGCCCTGATCAGGCTCAAGTTCCAGACACATATAATTAACTGCCTAGGAGAACTCTCAAATTGGATGCCCTAGAGGCAGTTCCAATTCAACCTGTTCAAACTCAACTATTTACCCTCCTATTTGCCTTGGTGATTGGTTTCACCAATGCAGTTATTTCTGACTTTTCCTTATATCTTATCCAGTCTCACTACCACCTCTACTTCCACCCTATATTGAATCAACCATTAGGGCCTATTGATTTTCTTCTTTGATAATTCTTGTCTGTCTTTTTTTTTGTTTTTCCCATCTCACTGCCATTATCTTTGTTCTGTCTGACATTTCTCTCACTTGATTTATGGTAAGAGTCTCCTAACTGGTAGTTCTCCTTCAAATATAGTTTCTCTCCAAATATATTGATAATATACCCACATTTCCTTTTTAAAGATTATTTAAATATGATTACTATATTTTAAAAAATTATTTAATGGGCTCTCAATTTCCCTCAGGACAAACTGCTATCTTGAACTGCTATAAAATTGATACAGCATACAAAAATCCTCTTTTTCTTCCTTACCTCTCTAGGTTCAGCTTTCAGTATTTCCTTCTCCCTCTCACTGCCATCACAATCTCAGAAACATTTTATGCTCCAGCATGAAACTTTTCTAAATGCATTTATCTAAGTTTGTCATTTTTCACTCATCTCTCTACCTCTTACCATGTATTTCCTGCCCCCACCAAATGCATCCTAAACCGGGTGACACCTAATCACTACTCAGGAATCATCTTAGGTCTTACCTGTTCTCTGAAGGTAACTTCAGAGTAGCACTTTGAGTCTGAGAAGGGCTCTTCCTGGGACATCTAATAGCACCCTGAACTTACTCATTTTGAGGCATTAGATGTTGTACAAAAAAAAGTTATGATTCATTTCTGTATCAGACACTAGACTCTACATTTACTAATGTCAGTATCACACTCTTTTTGTTCTATTACGTATAGTTTATAATGAATAAATGTGATTATTTGTTGACTCTGAATCATGGGAAATAAGCTTGAAGATGCATATGGACATTGCCTGTTAGACAAAAGAGTAGTCTCAAGATGGACTAGTTTCCAACTGTGGTAATTCAAGAATGACTTACAAAGCATTTAAAATTTTAATGTTTTCTGTACACTTGCCATGCCGAATCATCAATACTTGCCAATCCCAACCATCTCATGGTATTCATGGCTTCTTAATTTTGCTCATATTATTACATTAGCATCATTTTTATAACTGTTTTTAAGGAGAATTTATATTCATTGCTATGATATCTTACCTACTAAACACCTTTTTGATTACCAAGTCAATTTCTTAATGCATTGATGCCGACTACTTCATTCAATATCAAATACTTCAACTCTAATAAATCTTTTAAAGTAAGATGAAATATGATGTAATCTACGTATAATATTAAAAAAGATTTTAAAAAGAGGTAGCTTTATTTGCTAATATAGTAAAAAAATAATAAAAATCAGATATTATGAGTGTTTCAATTATATGTGTAGAAGAATTTTATTTTCTTAACTATTAACCTCTTACCAAAAATGAGAGAATGGAATAATTAATTAATAATAGATAACTACATACTAAACCTTTGCAAGCAATTTTGCAAGATTTTTCTGTAAAATACCACCAAGATTATTCTGTAAAATACCAAGATAGAACTAATTCTTGTTTATACATCATTCTATAAGGAATATTTCTAACCTATATTTCCAAACTAGGAGTAAAAATCTTTAATGCTCTGAAAGCACCACTCAATCCATATGGTCTATCTAAATCTAGTTTTTAAGGAATTTTTAACTCAAGACGTGGCAAAGATAACAAAAGGTTTAACTTAGAAACAAAATGTACTAAAAATCTAGAATGAGAGAAGTTAAAATTTAAGTCTAATCTTAAGCAAAAATTGATATACAAGAAACTAAACTGATATCCAGTAAGGGACTAATATATACTTTTATTTTTTTAATTTATTTTTTTGGGGGGGAGGTTTAAAATTGTTTTATTTGGGAAAAGTGAGTCTTACAAAAGGGCAGCTGCAAAATACAGAGACCTCTGCAACAATTACTTGTTTTTGCTTAATGTGAAAGAATGAGTGGTATCCAAGGAATCAAAGCAGTAGATGGACAAATCAGGGGCATCTCCAAGTTATTTTCAGGACATAGAGCAACAAAATGCAAAGCTATAATTTCCAATCAAGGAATTCTTCTAACAATTTAACTAAGGGAAAAAAGGGGAAAATCTACAGCTTTGGTTAGACCATAATATCTGTTTTACATTTTTCTTATTTAGTTGTCTTAATTCTACTGTACAATTTTATAATGTTCTTCCCCCTTTCCACTTGTGTTGACAGTTTTTTTCTTTGTATCTGGACATTTAATAATAGATTTTTAAAGTTTTCATATGTTACTGTAAAATTATTTCATCTTTTTTTGATTGTTGCTAAAAGGAATGGTTCTCATTTATGTCTATAGCTGAGTTCCCCTAATAATGGTGAATCAAGAACATGTGTTTGTTTCTTTCCACTATTATCTTATTGAAATTGCCACATGAATATTTTAAAACAATAGAACAAAGCTATGGCCAGAACAAGAATAGGATTTCATAGCACATGAGTTTACTGCACTCTGGAAGATGGAAAAGCAATGGAAACATATTGTGAGATTAAGCATGTGGAGTTAGTTAAAATCCTAACTGGATATTGGAGAGTCTACAGCTGAATAGGTGAATGATGTGACAGGTGTAACCTTGTAGAGGATCTAAGATCAAGGTCTGCAGTGCAAGCTCAGAGTCAGATGGGGTTTATTTTAATATTTTGCTATGTATTAGCTGCATCAATCATATTCTTGATTGAAGAGAGGCTAAATTCTAGAGAAAGTGCATTTGGGTTATTGGGGCAAAGATGTAGTTGATGGGTGTTGCTGAGGGGAAAGGAGTTTCTGGCACTAGAAAATACAGTCTTCCCTCGGTAACCATGGGAGATTGGTTCCAGGACACCAATGGATACCAGAATCCGCGAATGCTCAGGTCCCTTACATAAAATGGAGTAGTACAAAGGTCCCTTATTTTTTTTTAATTGAAGTATAGTTGATTTACAATGCTGTGCAGCAAAGTGACTCAATTATATACATATATACATTTTTTTTTAATATTCTTTTCCATTAGGACCTTGTTGTTCATCCATTCTATATATACCAGTTTGCATCTGCTAATCCCAAACTCCCAGTCCATCCCTCTCCCCCCTCCCCCTTGGCAACCACAAGTCTGTTCTCTATGTCTATGAGTCTGTTTCTGTTTTGTAGATAGGTTCATTTGTGCCATATTTTAGATTCCACATATAAGTGATATCATATGATATTTGTCTTCTCTTTGACTTTCTTCACTTAGTATGATAATCTCTAGTTGCATCCATGTTGCTGCAAATGGCGTTATTTGGTTCTTTTTTATGGCTGAGTAGTATTCCATTATATATATGTACCACATCGTCTTTATCCATTCATCTGTTGGTGGACATTTAGGTTTGTTTCCATGTTTTGGCTATTGGGAACAGTGTTACTATGAAACAGGGGTGCATGTGTCTTTTTGAATTATAGTTTTGTTTGGGTGTATTCCCAGGAGTGTGATTGCTGGATCATATGGTTATTCTATTTTTAGTTTTCTGAGGAACCTCCAAAATGCTTTCCATAGTGGCTGTACCAACTTACATTCCCACCAAAAGTGTAGGAGGGTTCCCTTTTCTCCACACCCTCTCTAGCATTTGTTATTTGTAGACTTTTTTAATAATGGCCATTCTGACTGGTGTGAGGTGGTACCTCATTGTAGTTTTGATTTGCATTTCTCTAATAATTAGTGATGTTGAGATCTTTTCATGTGCCTACTGGCCATCTGTATGTCTTCTTTGGAGAAATGTCTATTAAGGTCTTCTGCCCATTTTTTGATTGGGTTGTTTGGTTTTTTGTTGTTGCATTATATGAGCCGTTTGTATATTTTGTTTGGTTTTTTGTTGTTGCATTATATGAGCCGTTTGTATAAATGTCTGTCATATCATTTGCAAATATTTTCTCCCATTTCATAGGTTGTCTTTTCATTATTATTATTATTTTTTATGGTTTCCCTTGCTATGCAAAAGCTTGTAAGTTTGATTAGGTCCCATTTGTTTATTTTTGTTTTTATTTCTATTGTTGGGAGACTGACAAAGGTGTCTTCTCAATTTCACAGATAAGGGCCCCTTAGTCTAATAGCCACCTTCCCTCTTAACAATACTAAACCAAACCCTGCAAGTTAATACACCTGTCCTATGCCACAAATCTTGCAGATTTCCTCTTCAGATGACAGGATGATTGACAAAGATGCCAACAGCCATAGTAGATGAGGAAACTCATAGTAGATGAGCCACCAAGGAAAGTTCATGTAGTTCCTTAATATAAAATATTAACAGACCAACAAAGATCATCAGAAACAGGAGAATCAAATAAAAGCAAGCTAAATAAAAGACAAGATACTTTTAAAAAAATAATGCTAGAAGACATGTTATCAATTTGAAGAAGAGAAAACAAATTTCATTAATCCAAGCAATTTTCAGAGTAGAAACAACATGAATATCTCATGCATAAACCAAGAACAAAAGTATATGAAAAATGTGAGCAACCAGAGAACAAAAAGAGTCCTTAGAAGTTACAAAATATCTAATTGCTTAAATACACAAGAATGCAAACTATTGAGAACTGCAAGGTACAACCTAAAAAAAAAATCTATAAGTTAAAGCAAAATTATAAAAAAAAAAAAGCACAATTATAGAAAAAAATGAGACCTAGAGGATCCAACCAGCCCAGGAAGTCAGAGAACTATTAGAAGAACCAGAAAATATAGCGCTAAAGGGATAGTCAAATTAAAGTACTCTATTATCTATCTTGTTACGTACTCTGGAAATTAAAGTTTCACACAGAAAGTTTGTTTTTTTTTAATTATAGTCTTTTTTTTCCTGAATCATCTTTTTTCCTCTGGTGTCAATTTATTTCATTTTGTTTTCTAGTACATCTCATGATCTGTGAGGGTCTCTTACTATTTTATGAACACAAAATGCACTAATTTTCCTTGCTTGCTCTTGATGGTTTCTTTTGTTATTGTGGACATTGGAATCTTTCTCAGTCATCTTCTTCCCTGAGGGAGGCAACTACCTGGAGGATCCAGACATGTGGATGACTCACTTAAAAAAGTAGAACTTGCATGTATCTAGGAGGTAAAGCAGCTAGTAGACTGAGGGTCCCTTGCTTTAATATTAACTACTGGTGAAATAAAATAATATACGTTATTAATATAAAATACATAAATTTATGAGACAATTGAGTTGCTTTTCACTGACGCCTTTGCTTCTTTGCTTCACTATGATGTACTTTAGAATAACTTTTATAATGGGTTCAAGTGTCAGCAAGGATTTTCTTTGGTGACAAGACACAAGAAATACTGTATATTTTGGTAGATATAATTCTAATGTAAAAGTTATAGCTAAAAACTGTTCATGTAGTCAACAATATTTATAAAGCAACTACCATATTTCAAGCAGTTTTTTATATGCTTGAGTTATATTGGTAAACAAAATATCTCCATAAAGGGAATAGATAAGGGGAAAAAATGACAAAGTTAACATGGAGAAGCAGAAATTGGGAAAAGTCTGCTAAAGTAGCAATGCATTTTGCTCTCTAATGTGGATGTAGAAAATAAACAGAGCCTAAAAATTACCTCAAGTAGTTTAACAGTATTATATCTATATTAATATCCAAAATTCCTTCAGTATAACTTCACAAGCATGTTCTGCTACAATTTTATCCTCCTTTCCAAGCACATCATATTTGTCATATTCCTTAGTTATGTTCAAAGATCTACATCAAGAGTTCTCTCATCCTCCAATTCAGCATGGATTCAGAATCATAGGGTGACTGACATAGGACCAAGGCAAGGAAGATATGTTATGAAGCTTAGGTACCTGCCCCTAATACTGTGTACTCCCTTCCCTAATTAAAGCTTAGCTGATTGGTATTTTTCTTCCATTATACAAAATAATCCAGGCCTTGATCAATTTTTCCTCAAGCATGCAAATTCCCTTCCCTGGGCCCTCTCTAAATTAGTCTGCTAAAGAGGAGTTTCCAAATTATTTCTTGCCAAATATTGTGATTATGTTACTCTCCTCTGGCTTCCCTTTATCTGTGAATCAAATCAAAATAATTATTCCCTTTGTCCAGTGACAGCTATCACTATGCTGGGCATGCTCCTGCTCAAAGACAGATATTTTCCCTGATATTTCTACTTTTCTTTCTAAAATATTATTCTTCCATTCTGTTGCATTTGCCAATGGGTAGTACCACTATATCTGCAATGTTAAAACTGAGACTGGGGACTTCCCTGGCAGTCCAGTGGTTAAGACTCCACACTTCCACTGCAGGGGGTGCAGGTTAGATCCCTGGTTGGGGAACTAAGATCTCGCAAGCTATGTAGACGCGGCAAACCAGAAAAACAAAAAGCTGAGACTGACTCAAGTACTAGACAAAAGAATTATCTATCTCAGGAAGTTCAACTTACGTAAAATTTGGATTTTATCAGGAGAGAAAAAGGCATAATACTGGAATGAATATGAGTTATGTCTTGAAACAATGCAGAGAAAGGCAAAGAAAATTATCAAAGAGATAGGAATTAGCATTCTTTATTCTAAAATAATGAAGCATAAGTTTGGATATCACCAGCATGTATTTGTAACTTAATAAAAGTCCCAACAGTTTTGCAACTGAAGCAAAATAGATCATTTTTATGAAGAGTTAGGGAATTTACATGACAAAAAATTAATGAAATATACTATTAAATGTTGCCGATTCTATCTATACATATATATGTGTGTGTATCTTGGTTTGTATGTGTGTGTTATGAGCACACATATATTTTAAAGAATAGATCATATAAATGTCATCACAAGTTAGCAAAATTATACAGGTATGTCTTTAACATTTTTAATTTTGATATAAATGGAGTCAAATACAGTATGTCCAGTCATTTAACTTTTTAAAAATTTTGCTGCTCTCATAAATGGTTTTAAATTTTTCATTTTTAAAAGTAAATGATATGATTCTGGATATTTGTCTTATATCGGTATTAGGAAGTAAATCACAAACTTTGATTCTTTAAACACTGGGCATCCTGCCACAAATTCTTTGACCTATATTTCTGCTAATGAGATTTTCATACAAGTTATTATTAGTTTCATCATTTTCACAATTAACCCCTAAACAAAACATATACAAAGCACAATTGAAATTATGATGAAAATGTGAATTTGCTTTATAAATTTTATCTCAAATTCTATTGTAAAGAAGTTTTAAGAAGACTTGCATTTTCCAGGCATGCATTTGATGAATTGAACTTTAGGATATAATTGCCTACTAAATAATATATTTTCTATTAGGATAATACTCAATTCAGAGATACAGCAGAAATTTGCCTGAAAAAAACAAAATATAGCATTTTTTATTAAAACCTCAGCAGAGATACCAAAATGTTTTAAATCAGAAAATTATAGGAGATAGGAAAGTAAGGTGAAAACACAGTTAGGTACCCAGGCTGTCTCTATAATTATTTAATCTCACCCAATTTTATTTTCTTTACAATTTTAACATTACTTAAACTTGCCTTGGAATACTTATATTGAATATTTCATGTATTTTTAAATCAACATTTACTTAATCCCTCTTCCATCAAGATACTGAATGAGACACTGAACTTTCTATGTTTTACAACATAAGGTCATGAGACAGAGTGGCAGAGTCAAAATAAATTTCATTGAACACATAGTGTTTGAGCTTGATCTTGAAAGAAAAAGAAAAAGTCGTTGGGTTAGGGGAAGTAGATAATCAAGCTTTTATTAAGGGAAATATTGTGGATATGAACATATCTCTTTTGTTCATTTTTCGATGTATCTTGTTTTTTTCCTTTTTCCTTTTTCCAGTGTGAATGCCACGATAATAGATTGCTGAGCACTGTAGGATTCTACTTTAAGTTGGAAACCATAAATTTGTCATGCCACCAATTTCCATTGCAGTGTAATTTTCCCTAGCAAGACTCAGCTACTGAGTGCAGGATCCTAGAATGGAATCCTTTATGTGATGTCAAGTATCATAAATACTTTTCTTTCACAGCATTTATCACAATTATATTTTAAGTCAAGTGCATGATTATTTGCTTAAATTTGATTATTTGCTTAAATGTATAGATAGAATCGGCAACATTTAATAGAATGGAAATGTTTATTTCTACATTTTGCCAACATTATTTTGTCATGAACAATATTTGGGAGAGTAAAACTTTTCAGTGACTTGGAATTCAGACCCCAAAGAAGTGAACTCCCAAATAGCTCAACTGTTGGATTGTCTCACAAAGGTGGCCACAGTACCATGGCCCTTAATGATCACAAAATCTATAGTTAGAATCACCTTGCTAAAGTGTACTTTTCTTGCTCTTTAGAAAATATAATTGTGAAAGGGAAAGAAAAAAACCGTCTCTTGTCTCTGAAATTGCAGTGAATATAATTCTGATACGGTAAAAAAAAAAAAAAGGTATTTTAGTTGATGGTAACTGATTAATGTTGTCAATATTGAAGCTCTTTTCCTTTACATGGAGACAGGCAGCTTCTCTGTGTTTTCAGATAATTTGCTTTTATCTTCCTCTGCCATGTCTGGTCAATAGTTCATCAATATTTTATAGTCTCTTTCCTACCACAGTACTCCCACTTAAGGCATGATGGCATTCTTTAACTTCCGTTTTTGTCAGTCCATGTCATTTCCATTCTTTTGTGGGACAATTAGTGAGGACTTTGGGTATTCAAGTTTTCATTAACTAATATTTATAATGTGTTAGCTACACAGACATTTCCTAAATGGTCAGTTCTCAGCCATTGCAAATGATTGCTCTTTTCTCAAGCATTGCAAACATAAGAATCATCTGTGATACTTCCTTTAAAAAATGTTTGCTCTTCTCTCCTTGAGAATTCCATCAAGTATGTTTGTAGCAGGACACAGATATCTATATTTTTTCAAGCATTATAGGTGATCCTGATTCAGGTAATATAGGGAGCACAATTTAAGAAACACTGTTATAAGTTATAATATGTTGTATATATTTTGGCATTAAGATCTTTCTTTCAGGAATATTCATTGCTTAATCTGTCTTAAGAGTGTAGACTTTGGTGGCATGTTAAATCGTTCCCTAGTAATAGTATGGGGAACTTCACTGTGTAGTAAAGGATACCAGCATTTGATATTTATCCCTTGACTTATAGATAGAAAAATAAGCTTGGGTCTGGACATCTCTGCCACCTACCAATATTTTTTCTTTTTAGTTTAGTTCCATATCTTTCACCTTACTGTTGCCAACCACTGTGACTGCATTCGCTGGTATCTTTACTAAAGAAAACAATAATCGTATTTATTCAAAGGTTCCTATGTGTGAGGCATCAGTAAAAATCTGGATGAAATAATGGTAAATATATAATGTCCCTATACTCATACAGTTCACAATCTTGTGTGGGAAACAAATTTAAGCAAATAATCATGCATTTGACTTAAAATATAATTGTGATAAGTGCTGTGAAAGAAAAGTATTTATGATACTTGACATCACATAAAGGGATAAGATTTGGGAGGGCAAGTAGGCTTTCTGAGGAAGCTAAATGTTCTGAGGACTTAAAAGTAATCCAATTGAAGAGAAGAGTAATAAAGAACATTCCAAATTTAGAAGAGAATGCAATTGAAATCCCAGAAGAAATTAGATAAAACCAACACACCTTAAACATAATGAGAAGTGAGATGGACAGAAGGTGGGATTGTTTTGGTCACTAAAGTCAAAATCATGTAAACCATTCCTTCCCTACCTCACCCCCTCCCTTTCTTCTTCCTTTCCTTTCTTTTGCCCTCCTTCTTCCTTCCTCCCTCCCTCCCTCCCTCCTTCCTTCCCTCCCTTTCCTATTTCTTCCATGTCTAGTTAAGGATCCTAATATAACAGCAATGAGAAATAGTTGAAAGAATCTAAATATATAAGTGGCATGATGAGATTTGTCTTTTGAAAATATCAGTATGGAAAAATAGATTGAAGATGGTGGTCATCTGGTGGCAAAGTAGAGAGTAGAAGTATTAGCGAGAAAGCCCTGGTAGGGGCCAGATGAGGAGTGGTTTTTAAAGGGTAAAGCAAAGGAAATGGAAAAGGATCAAATGACAGTTATATCTTGTAGACAAAACCGACAAAATTTAGTGGCTGACTGGTATTCATCTCTGGTAACCCCCATTCCTCGCCCATGTCCAACATTCAGGCACTTGGCTTAAACAGAAGTATGCATAGAAAAGCCATTTGCTGGCAAGTGGAACATGGACAGAGGGGTAGATACAATGCTGGGTTTAGAAGCCAGAGCTCAGTTTTGAGCAAATTAAATTTTAGGTGTTTGTAAGACATGCAAATATGAAGACATGACATTAAGTTCATTTACTTAAAAAATAAACAAGAAGGATAGTGAAAGCAAATCAAGGTAAGCAGTTCTAAACTTTCTTTTTCTTTTTCTTTCCTACTCTGGTTTATCCATACCTTTTAAGTCTAACCATTCAGAGCAGGCAACCAAATTATAATTTCACTCATGCAATCATTATTTTATTCATCAATTTTTTACCAAGCACCAAATATGGTAAATTCTAAAGATTCAAATATAAACAGTATGTATTCTATCTTAAAAATCTTTGAGATTTTAAAGTTCTCTAATTTCAATATCAGATTTGAAGAATAAAAATTTAGAATCAAAAGTAGCACTAATACTACAATAAGTTGTTTCTTCCTTTTCCATCATAAATGTTTCTATTGCTGGAACCTATTAAAGTGAAATGCCACATATTATAGATTAATTCATCTAATTAGGTTGAAATAAATAAATAAATAAATAAATAAATAAATAAATAAATAAATGTGTGAGAAAACCCAAAGGTCTAAGATAAGGTTCAGGATATTATATGACAAAACAGCAGAATACCTACCTCTCAGGGAAGATAACTTATCATCATGGAATTCTATTTATACACCTAGCTGTGAGCAAGAAATTTTAAATATTAACTTAGTCACAAGACAATCATAAGGATTGGTAGCATAATCCTTTTTTTTTTTTTCTGAGGAAACTGTGAGTCAACATATTGACCTTCAAAAAATTTTAAAAACCCTTTATTTTTGGAAAAAATGTTTAAACCTGGGTTGTTTAATAGAGCAGTTACTTCTTCACTCCATCCCTATTGTTCCCCATGAAGTAGGGTGGGAGAGGAGTGTGCAGCACAGAAGTGATAATCACAGAACTTTAGACAAGTCACTTAACACTTGCAGTCCCAGCTTTCAATTTCACCCCTTCATCAAACAATAACCTCCACCTCTTTTCAGAGCCTATATTTTTCCTTCCATACCATATATAAAGTTCTGTTTCAAAATCGACCTGATCTTGTGCTGCATATATCTTTGCTTTGTCTCACTAATCTTTAACATAAACCCTGTTTTAATTAATAGATCACTGCCCCCCCATCTGATCATATTAATGTCTAAGATTCTTTTTTGACATTTTGCTTGGAATATCACCTATCCACCCCACCTATTTTTCCAATTTTAGTCACTTTAGACATCTTTTAAGGTCAATACACAATCCAAATTCCATACACACTTCCTTGGCTAATTTCATCCTTGCATTTCGTATTTTGGGAAGTGGCAAATCAGGGGAAAAAAAGATATGAGGCCAAAAGGAGGTGTCCCAAGACAATTGCTGTGAGGGCCTTCAGGATCAGCAGAATTATTTATTCCTAAAATAAACCAATGTGTAAAAATATATGTTTAAGCATTTTCACACAAAAAGATACATATGTGTTTGAAATTACTGACTTAATATTTGATTCCCTGAAAATCTAACTTAAAACTGTAACATAGTTCAAAGTTTATACTTAATTCTTGATGGCTCTCAAGATTGAATGATTAAGAGTTTAGGATCCACATCCAAGAATCTTAAAAATATACCTTGTTTACTTTTGAATCTACAAAGCCATGCTACAACAAGAAATCAGTATGTTGCAAATGGTATGTATTCCTGTCTTAGAGTTAAAATCTAACTTAACAGTTAGAGCAATGAGAATCACTACAAAGTAAGTACAGGAAATCATGAACTACGGTAGAAGTGGTCAACTGGTCATGCCCTTCCTTATATCTTTGTTCATCTTATTTGTCAAATTGTGCTTAGAAAGTAGTAGAAACAGCTTCCCTTACCGGTGTTAGAAAGTTGCCAGACTGCAATGATGCGAAATAACTACTAGGACTCGGGAGGATGAAAGAAGTAGCTGAGACAGTTGTTTGCAGTTGTATAATAATTCAAACCTGAAAAACACATTTTTAAAATATTCAAATGCATAGTCCAAGAATATTGGATTATTTTTACTCAGTTTTCATTAGATAAAATGTGTCAGTAAACTAAATATAAACTTGGTGATTCACTAAAATCTTTACTGTTCAAGAGTTCTAAATTAATATTTGAATCTATGTGCTGTGTTCCATCTGGGCTCCAAGATATTCTAGGGGTTCAATGGTGGGAGAGTAGGGAGAGAGTTCTAGCCAAGTGGATTAACCTCTGTGCTCTAATTCTCTTTAATTCGAAGGCCTTCACAACCACAAATAGATCTGAAGGTCACTGATGAATGCTGTAATGAATAAGTAAAAACAAATTCCTAGTTTATCGCTAAATGCCTTTTATTAGCAAAGCACTAAAAGGGTTTATGTGACATTGTTATCATGGTATTATGATCCTATTCATTCAGGGAGGATATATATATATGTGTGTGTGTGTGTGTGTGTGTGTGTGTGTGTGTATATATATATATATATATATATATATATATATATATATATATATATATATTCCCAATTCCTGGCATAGAGCTCCCAAAACCCTTGTATTTCCTGAGTAATAGGGAGTGTCTTTTGCTCTAAAGAAGCAACTCGTGGCAGGCTCCTGCATGGGGCTGGTCACAAGAAAGACCAAGCCATGATTAGAAGCTTGGGATTTTCAGCCCCACCTCCCATTCTTCAGAGAGGGGAGAGGGGCTGGGAATGGAGTTAAGGATCAATCATGCTTATATGATGAAGCCTCCATAAAAAGTTCCCAAAGTATAGGGTTCAGAGAACTTCCAGGTTACTGAACAGGTGGAGGTGCTGGGAGGTGGTGCATGCAGGGAAAACATTGAAGCCCTTCCCACATATCTTATCCTACTCATCTCTTCCATATGGATGTTCATTTGTATCCTTTATTATATATTTTATTACATATAATATATATAAATATATTTATATATACTTATATATTTATTCATTTATATTTATATGTAATATATATTTATATATACTTATTTAGATATTTGTTTTTTATTTTTATTTTAATATTTATTAAATGTCTGAAGGAATCTGATAATCTTTCACCTTCAAAATTGTTTAAAAACAGATGGCCCAACTTACACTCATTTTTCCATACATTCAAGGCATGTATTAGAGGCCAGTGATGGGCCAGGGCTCAATGGATGAGGAAGAAAAGATGAAGTGACACATTACATTTCCTTAAAGATCTCATGGCTTAGTAAGAGAATTATGGCATGTGCACAATTAACTATGATTCAAGTTAGAAAGGGTAAGTAATGCTGAGAAAAGGGGGGTATGCCAAGGGGTGTGCATAAAAAGATGGGGCCTGGTGGGATGCATCCGTTTGTGGCAGGCAGAGCTGGGACAGGAGCTTCATAGGAAGGAGGGAAATCATGGATGCCTTGCCCCTTCTCTCCTTGTCAAAATCTACATAGCCAACAGGCTCCCATGTCCCTTCTCCGGATGCCTTCCAGAATCCCCCAGTTGTGATGAACCATTCTCTCCCTTATCCCTTCCTTCTGGTGTAACATGTAGCTCATTTTGCCTTGCATGGTGGTTGATTGCATGTCTGCTTTCTCATTAGATATCAAGTTCCTCTGAGGATCTGGACAGAATTCCAGCAGTTTTTTTTTAAACATCTTTATTGGAGTATAATTGCTTTGCAATGTTGTGCTAGTTTCATCTGTATAACAAAGTGAATCAGCTATATGTATACATATATCCCCATATCACCTCCCTCTTGCGTCTCACTCCCACCCTCCCTATCCCACCCTTCTAGGTGGTCACAAAGCACCGAGCTGACCTCCCTGTGCAATGCGGCTGCATCCCACTAGCTATCTATTTTACATTTGGTAGTGTATATACGTCAGTGCCGCTCTCGCACTTCATCCCAGCCTACCCTTCCCCTCCCTGTGTCCTCAAGTCCATTCTCTACGTCTGCGTCTTTATTCCTGTCCTGCCCCTATGTTCATCAGAACCAATTTTTTTCTTTTTAGATTCCATATATATGTGTTAGCATACGGATTTGTTTTTCTCTTTCTGACTTACTTCACTCTGTTTGACAGACTCTAGGTCCATCCACCTCACTAGAAATAACTCAGTTTAATTTCCTTTTATGGTTGAGTAATATTCCATTGTATATATGTTCCACATCTTCTTTATCCATTCATCTGTCAACGGACACTTAGGTTGATTCCGTGTCCTGGTTATTGTAAATAGTGCTGCAATGAACATTGTGGTACAGGACTCTTTTTGAATTATGGTTTTCTCAGGGTATATGTCCAGTAGTGGGATTTCTGGGTCATATGGTAGTTCTAGTTTTAGTTTTTTAAGGAACCGCCATACAGTTATCCATAGTGGCTGTATAAACTTATATTCTCACCAACAGTGCAAGAGGGTTCCCTTTTCTCCACACCCTCTCCACCATTTATTGTTTGTAGGTTTTTTGATGATGCCCATTCTGAACGGTGTGAGGTGAAACCTCATTGTAGTTTTGATTTGCATTTCTCTAATGATTAGTGATGTTGAGCATCCTTTCATGTGTTTGCTGGCAATCTGTATATCTTCTTTGGAGCAATGTCTATTTACGTCTTCTGCCCATTTTTTGACTGCGTTTTTGGTTTCTGAGCTGCATGAGCTGCTTGTAAATTTTAGAGATTAATCCTTTGTCAGTTGTTTCATTTGCAAATATTTTCTCCCATTCTGAGGATTGTCTTTTCATCTTGTTTATGGTTTGCTTTGTGGTGCAAAAGTTTTTAAGTTTCATTAGGTCCCATTTGTTTATTTTTGTTTTTATTTTCATTTCTCTAGGAGGTGGATCAAAGAGGATCTTGCTGTGATTTATGTCATAGAGTGTTCTATGTTTTCCACTAAGAGTTTTGTAGTGTCTGGCCTTACATTTAGACCTTTAATCCATTTTGAGTTTATTTTTGTGTATGGTGTTAGGAAAGGTTCTAATTTCATTCTTTTACATGTAGCTGTCCATTTCTCCCTGCACCACTTATTGAAGAGGGTGTCTGTTCTCCATTGTATATTCTTGCCTCCTTTATCAAAGATAAGGTGACCATATGTGCGTGGGTTTATCTCTGGGCTTTCTATCCTGTTCCATTGATCTATATTTCTTTTTTTGCACCAGTACCATACTGTTTTGATTACTGTAGCTTTGTAGTATAGTCTGAAGCCAGGGAGCCTGATTCCTCCAGCTCCATTTTCCTTTCTCAAGATTGCTTTGGCTATTTTGGGACTTTTGAGTTTCCATACAAATTGTGAAATTTTTTGTTCTAGTTCTATGAAAAGTGCCATTGGTAATTTGATAGGGATTGCATTGAATCTGTAGATTGCTTTGGGTAGTATAGTCATTTTCACAATGTTGATTCATCCAATCCAGGAACATGGTATATCTCTCCATCTGTTTGTATCATCTTTAATTTCTTTCAGCAGTGTCTTATAGTTTTCTGAATAAAGGTCTTTTGTCTCCTTAGGCAGGTTTATTCCTAGGTATTTTATTCTTTTTGTTGCAGTGGTAAATGAGAGTGTTTCCTTAATTTCTCTTTCTGATTTTTCATCATTAGTGTATAGGAATGCAAGCGATTTCTGTGCATTAATTTTATATCCTGCTACTTTACCAAATTCACTGATTAGCTCTAATAGTTTGATTGGCTCTAATAGTTGTTGCTTTTCCCTTACTGCTTTTAATATGTATTTTTTTGTATTTACTTTTTGATAGTTTGATTAATATGTGTCTTGATGTGTTTCTCCTTGGATTTATCTTGTATGGGACTCTCTGCACTTCCTGGACTTGATTGACTATTTGCTTTCCCATATAAGGGAAGTTTTCAACTATAATGTCTTCAAATATTTTCTCAATCCCTTTCTTTTTCTGTTATTCCTCTGGGACCCCTATAATTCGAATGTTGGTGCAGTTAATGTTGTCCCAGAGGTCTCTGAGACTGTCCTCAATTCTTTTTATTCTTTTTTCTTTATTCTTCTCTGCAGTAGTTATTTCCACGATTTTATCTTCCAGGTCACTTCTCTGTTCTTCTGCCTCAGTTATTCTGCTATTGATTCCTTCTAGAGAATTTTTAATTTCATTTATTGTGTTGTTCATCATTGTTTGTTTGCTATTTAGCTCTTCTAGGTCCTTGTTAAACATTTCTTGTATTTTCTCCTTCTATTTCCAAGATTTTGGATCATCATCTCTCATTATTCTGAATTCTTTTTCAGGTAGACTGCCTATTTCCTCTTCATTTGTTAGGTCTGGTGGGTTTTTACCTTGCTCCTTCATCTGCTGTGTGTTTCTCTGTCTTCTCATTGTGCTTAACTTACTGTGTTTGGGGTCTCCTTTTCACAGGCTACAGGTTCGTAGTTCCTGTTGTTTTTGGTGTCTGCCCCAGTGGCTAAGTTTGGTTCAGTGTGTTGTGTAGCCTTCCTGGTGAAGGGGACTGGTGCCTGTGTTCTGGTGGATGAGGCTGGATCTTGTCTTTCTGGTGGGCAGGACTGCATCCGGTGGTGTTTTTGGGGGGGTATTTGTGACCTTAGTATGATTTTACGCAACCTCTCTGTTAATGGGTGGGGTTGTGTTCCTGTCTTGGTAGTTGTTTGGCTTAGGGTGTCCAGCACTGTAGCTTGCTGGTGTTGAGTGGAGCTGGGTCTTAGAGTTGAGATGGAGATCTCTGGGAGAGCTTTCACCGTTTAATATTACATGGAGCCAGGAGGTCTCTGGTGGACCAATGTCCTGAACTCTGCTCTCCCACTTTAGAGGCACAGGCCTGACACTGGGCTGGAGCTCCATGACCCTGTCAGCCACATGACTCAGAAGAAAAGAGAGAAAAAATAAACACAGAAAGAAAAATTTAAAATAAAGTTATTAAAATAAATGATAAAAAATAATTATTGAAAATAAAAAAATTAAAAAGTAATTGGAAAAGAAAAAAAGAACGAAAGAAGAGAGCAACCAAACCAAAAAACAAATCCACCAATGATAACAAGCACTAAAAACTATACTAAGAAACACCAAAAACAACAACAACAAAATAAAGAACAGACAGAACCCTAGGACAAGTGGTAAAAGCAAAGTTATACAGACAAAATCATAGAAAGAATTATACACACACACACACTCACAAAACGAAAAAAAGGAAAAAAAAAAATCATTGCTCCCCAAGTCCACCGTCTGAATTTTGGCATGATTCATTGTCTATTCATGTATTCCACAGATGCAGGGTACATCAAGTTGATTGTTGAGATTTAATCCGCTGCTCCTGAGGCTGCTGGGAGAGCTTTCCCTTTCTCTTCTTTGTTCGCACAGCTCCTAGGGTTCAGCTTTCTATTCGGCCCCGCCTCTGCATATAGGTTACCTGAGGCCATCTGTTCTTCCCTCAGACAGGACAGGGTTAAAGGAGAAGCTGATTAGGGGGCTCTGGCTCACTCAGGCCAGGGGTGGGGAGGGCGGGGTACGGAATGCGGGGTGAGCCTGTGGTGGCAGAGGCCGGCATGATGTTGCAAGAGCCTAAGGTGTGAAGTGTGTTCTCCCAGGGAAGTTGTCTCTGGATCACGGGACCCTGGCAGTGGCGGGCTGCACAGGCTCCTGGGGAGGGGGAGGTTTGGATAGTGACCTGTGCTTGCACACAGGATTCTTGGTGGCTACAGCAGCAGTCTTAGCATCTCATGCCCATCTCTGGTGTCCGCACTGATAGCCGTGGCTCGCACCCATCTCTGGAGCTGGTTTGGGTGGTGCTCTGAATCCCCTCTCCTCGTGCACCCCAAAACAATGGTGTCTTGCCTCTTAGACATGTCCAGACCTTTTCCTGGACTCCCTCCCGGCTAGCTGTGGCACACTAGTCCCCTTCAGGCTGTGTTCACGCAGCCAACCCCAGTCCTCTCCCTCAGGTCTGACCTCCAAAGCCTGAGCCTCAGGTCCCAGACCCCACTCATCCCGACAGGTGAGCAGACAAGCCTCTCAGGCTGGTGAGTGCTGGTTGGCACCGATCCTCTGTGCAGGAATCTCTCTGCTTTGCCCTCTACACCCTTGTTGCTGTGCTCTCCTCTGTGGCTCCAAAGCTTCCCCCCTGCCACACCCCATGTCCGCCGTGAAGGGACTTCCTAGTGTGTGGAACCTTTTCCTCCTTCACAGCTCCCTCCCAGTGGTGCAGGTCCCATCCCTATACTTTTGTCTCTGTTTTTTCTTTTTTCTTTTGCCCTACCCAGGTATGTGGGGGGTTTCTTGCCTTTTGGGAAGTCTGAGGTCTTCTGCAAGCGTTCAGTAGATGTTCTGTAGGAGTTGTTCCACATGTAGATGTATTTCTGATGTATTTGTGGGGAGGAAGGTGATCTCCATGTCTTACTCTTCCGTCATCTTGAAGGTCTCAAGCATGTACATTTTAATCCTTATAGCAACAATTAAAATATTTACACAAAGAGATGTGGACAAAATGTGAATAGTGAAGAGTAAATGTAAAGCTTAAAAATATACATTTAATATACATTAAAATATACATGTATAAAATATACATTAAAATATACATTTATAAAATATACCTTTTGCCTTTCCTGCAAAAGAAGGCAGGAATAGAGGAACAAACATAAATAGAATGAATAAAAAACAAATAGAATGACGATAGACTTAAACCTAGTCATATCAACAATTATACTAAATATAAATGAAAAACACCCTCAAATTAAAAGGCAGAGATTTTAAAACCAGATATAAAATCAAAAACAAAGAATACTTTGTCAACAGAACATGCATCATAAATATAAAGACACGGGTAACCTGAAAAGTGAGAAGATGGAAAGAGATATACTATGCTAACTGCTAGCATAATAAAGTGGTCTGTCTTTATTAATTTCAAAGTAGACTTTAAGACAAAGAATATTAGTAGAAATGAAGGGCATTTTAAAATGAAAAAACAATTAACCAGAAAGATATCACCATCCTTAAAAAAAACACTAAAATCTAAAAAAAAAAAAAAAAAAAAACTCAAAATACATAAAGCAAGTCTCAAAGAATAGATTTTTATATTTAAGTTATTGAAATATTGTAGAGTATGTTTGCTGGCCATATTAGAATTAAAGCAGAAATCAAAGACAGAAATAATTTAAGAAATCTTTGAAGATGTTCTAGTACCAGTTTTACCCAAACTTTTTCAGAATACAAAGTAGGAAACACTTCCCAACTTGTTTTATAAGGACAACAAAGCTCTAATAATAATTCATGATAACGAGATTATAAGAAAACTAAAATCCTTCATAAATAAAACATTAGTAAACCAAAGTCAGCATATTTTAAAAGGATAATGTCATGACAAGTGACATTTATCTCAACAATGTAAAATTGATTTAAATTTCTAAAATTAATCAATATAATTCACCACAGTGGGACTAAAAAGAAAAAAAAAAGAAACATAGCAACAGATACAGAAAAGCTACTTACAATATTCTATACCCATGTATGCTTAAAAGCCCTCTGCTAGCTAAAAATTGGAAAGGAATGTTCTAAACCTGATATAAGGTGTTTACCAAAAACTCTATAGTTAACATTAATACCTATTGGTGAAATATTGAATGTCTCCCCAAAATATGAAACATGCCAATGACACAAACTCTCAAACATGCTTTTTGACATTGTACTGCAGCTCTTAGTTCCATAAGACAAAATTAAATAGAAGACATACAGAGTGAAAAGAAAAATGTAAAACTCTCATTATTCAAAAACTGTATGATTATTTACATCACCAAGTCTAAGTAAGCTACAAAGTGACTACTTTAACTACTAAAGGGATTCAGGAATATTATGGGTTACAAGGTTGATATATAAAGTTGATTGTATTCAACATCCATTCATGATAAAAAAAAAAAAACTCTCAACAAATTAGTTATAGAAAGAATGTACTTCAACATAATAAAGACCATATATGACAAGCCCAGAGCTAACAGCATATATAATGGTGAAAGGTTTCAAGCTTTTCTTCTAAGATCAGGCACAGGACAAGGATGTCCACTCTTGCCACTCCTATTCAACATAGTATTGGAGTCCTAGCCAGAGCAATTAGGCAAGAAAAAGAAATGAAATGAACCCAAATTGGAAAAAAAGAAGTTAAACTATCACTATTTGAAGATGACTTGATTTTATATATAGAAAGTTCTAAAGACCTCACCAAAAAAACCTGTTAAATCTAATGAACAAATTCAGTAAAGATTTATTATACAAAATCAACATAAAAAATTGGTAGTGTTTCTAGATACTAACAATGAATTATATAAAAATAATACAAAGATAACAGCCCCCTCTATAGTAGGATCAAAAGCAATAGAATGTTTAGGAATAAACTTAACCAAGGAGGTGAAAGCTCTCTTATTGAAAAGTATAAGACAATGATTAAAGAAATTGAAGAAGATACAAATAAATGGAAGATATCTT
This sequence comes from Eschrichtius robustus, assembly GCF_028021215.1. NCBI lineage: Eukaryota > Metazoa > Chordata > Mammalia > Artiodactyla > Eschrichtiidae > Eschrichtius > Eschrichtius robustus. The sequence goes on from NC_090829.1 coordinate 45,047,818, forward strand.
GTGTTTACAGATTGCGAGAATTAACATTGTTAAAATGGCCATACTACTCAAAGTCATGTATAGACTCAGTACAATCCATGTCAAGATTCCAATGGCATATTGTACAGAAATTGAAATAGAAAAACAATTCTAAAATTCATATGGAATTACAAAAGACCTTGAACAGCCAAAAGCTATCCTGAAAAAGAAGAACAAAGCTGGAGGCATCACACCTCCTGATTTCAAACTACTTTACACAGCTATAGTAATCATAACAGTATGGCATTGGCATCAAAACAGACACAAAGACAAATGGAACAGAATTGAGACTACAGAAGTAAACCCATGTGTACATGGTCAACAAATATTTGACAAGGGAGCTGAGAATACTCAGTGGAGAAAAGAGTGTGTATTCAATAAATGGTGCTGGTAAAACTGTATATTCACATGCAAAAGAATCAAACTAGACCCTAATGTTACACTGCTCACAAAAATTAACTCAAAATCTATTCAAAATTTAAATGTATGACTGGAAACCATAAAACTCCTACAAGAAAACATAAGAAAAATACTTCTTGACATGTGTCTTGGCAATGATTTTTTGGATATTACACTTAAAGCAAAAGCAACAGAATGGAATATAAAGTGGGATTGCATGAAACTGAAAATGCTTTGCTCAGCAAAAGAAATGATCAACAAAATGAAAAGGCAACCTATGGAATTGAGAAAAACACACATCTGATAATGGGTTACTATCCAAAATGTATGAGGAACTCATACAATTCAATAGCAAACAACAACAACAAAACCCAAATATTTCAATTTAAAAAATGGGCAGAGGAACTGAATAGACATTTTTCAAAAGAAGATATTCATATGGCCAACAGGTAAATGAGAAGGTCCTCATCATCACTAATCATCAGGGAAATACAAATCGAAACCACAATGAGATATCACTTCATACCTCTTAGAATGACTGTCATCAAAAAGACAAGAGATAATAAATGCTGGTGAGGATGTAGAAAAAGGGGAACTTATGTGTGCTATTGGTGGAATATAAATTAATGTAGCCACTATGGAAAATGGTATGGGGATTTCTCAAGAAATTTAAAATATCAATAGAACTACCATATGATCCAGTAATTCCACTTGTGAGCATGTATCTGAAGGAAACAAAGTCACTATCAAAAAACCCCCCCATGTTTATTTCAACTTTATTTACAATAGCCAAGACATGAAAACAACCTATGTGCCCATCAATGGATGAATGGGTAAATAAAATGGAATACTGTTCAGCCATAAAAAAGAAGGAAATCCTGCCATTTGTGAGAACATGGATGGACCTTGAGGGCATTATGCTAAGTCAAAAAGATAAAGACAAATACTGTATGATCTCACTTACATGTGGAATCTTAAAAAAAGAACAAAAACAAAAACAAATTCATAGAAACAGATCAGATTTGTGGTTGCCCTAGGCAGAGGGAAGAGAGTGGGGAAATTGGGTGAAGTTGGTAGAAAGTTATACACTTATTGTGATAATCATTTCATAATATATACATATATCAAATCATTGTACACCTTAAACTTATACAATTTTTTATTTCAATTATATCTCAATAAAACTGAAAAAAATTTAAAATAAAATTTATTGTAGTTTGTATATAATTCAGGAATGAAATATAGAAAAATATCATTTTACTACAGCATAAAAATTATAATTTTAAGGAATGAATTCAACAAAAGATGTCTAAGACCTCTGCATATTGAACTATAAAACAATGTTAAAGGAAATTAAATAACTAAACTAATGAATAGATATAGCATAGATATAGGCATATAGTCATGGATAGATATAGTCATAGATTCAAAACTCAATATTGCTTACATGTAAGCTTTTCCTAAATTGATCTATATATTCAAAACAACTCCAGTAAAAAATTCAGCAGGATTTGTTTTTCTTTTGGTAGAAATGTCAAAGTTGACTAAAAAATTTCATAGAAGTACCAAGGATTTATACAAAACTTGTAAAACAATCTTGAGTGAAAAACAATAACAACAACAACAAGAAAAAAGATGGAGGACTCATGTTATTGAATTTCTGTTCTGCTATGAAATTTTATTAATAAAGATTTTATGGTTTTGGCCTATGGAAAGACAACAAGACCAATGACACTGATTATAGTGCAGAGAAGGAGACCCATATTTATTTGGTCAATTGCTTTTCAACAATCTCTCAAGGTAATCCAATGCAGAAAGGAAAATTTTTACAAATTATTTAAGTATATGGAAAAAGAAAAAAGAACTTTGATCTCTACCTCACACCATAAGCAAAAATTAATTCAAGATGGGCTAAGGTCATGAATGTAAAAGCTTTTATTTAAAATAGAACATAAAAGTTCTAGAAGAAAACACAGAAAATGCTTTCTGGGGTTGATTATGGTAGTTGATATAGTGATATGTATATTTGTCAAATGTATATAAATTACACTTGAGATTTGTGTATTTCATTGGGTGTGAATTTTATTCAAATGAAATTTAATGAGGCATGTAAGAGATAATGGACATGGCCTCAGTATGATAAGCCACTGACAATCAACTGGGAGGCTGGTGTCAATGTCAGATTCCCATCGACTTTGGCAAGAGGTGCAGTCCAGACTTCCCAGCTGGCTGAGGATGTTAGGTGTGAAAGAGTAAAAAAGGAAAGAGAGAAAGAGATGTATGAATATTGGTTTCTGTAATGTGGTTGTGTAACTTCTGATATCTTTCCCACCTCCTGATTCCTGGGTCCCTATAGACAGCTAAAAGCAAAATGAGTCTTTCACTAGATGGTGATATTAATGACACTTATAACATTAATAAAGTATTCCAGAGTGTCCCCAAATGAAGATCAAAGTATTGGATTGTTGTCATCTATCCCTGAATGAGCTGTTCTAGCAATATTTTGCTCTTGAAGTCAAAATAAGAATCCTCCTGCCAGTGCAGGGGACATGGGTTTGAGCCCTGGTCTGAGAAGATCCCACAGGCCGCAGAGCAACTCAGCCCACAAGCCACAACTACTGAGCCTGTGTGGCCACAACTACTGAGCTCATGTGCCACAACTACTGAAGCCTGTGTGCCTAGAGCCCATGCTCCGCAACAAGAGAAGCCACTGCAATGAGAAGCCTGCACACAGCAGTGAAGAGTAGCCCCCTGCTCGCAGCAACTAGAGAAAGCCCAGGAGTAACAACAAAGACCCAACGCAGCCAAAAATAAAATAGATAAATTTATATTTAAAAAAAATTAATGGTAAACTAATGGCCATGAATCCCATGCTAGGTAGTCCAGGACAGGGTTCCTAGGCTATAAAGGGCATTTCATTGGTTGATTGGATCATGTCTGTATATTCCAATGTTATCAACAAAGAGTTATAGGGAAGCTTCCTGGCAGAAATGAAACCTTAATTGATAGGATCTTGAAAGGTATTTAGCAGTTAATGCAAAAGAGTCGAGGAAGGGTATGCAGAGGAGGGTGATCTAACTATCTAAATTATTTTAAAATGTAGGGAATTATTAGTTCTTCCAAAGCAGATATTTTAAAATTATTTTTTCCCTTTTTTTCGTTTATCTTGGGTGATTTACACTAAGCTGTCTTCCAGTTCTCTGGTTTACTCCTCTGCATCATTTAATCGACTGTTGATTCCTTCTATTGTATTCTTTTATTTCAATCATTGTATCCTTTAGCTCTTTTTTGTTCTTATATTTCCGAACTCTTCATTGCATTCATCCATTCTTCTCTTGAGTTCATTGAACATCTTTATGATCATTACCTTGAACTCTTTTATCAGGTAGATTGCTTTTTCCACTTTGCTTAGTTTTTCTTAGTCCTTCATTTGGAATATATTCTTCTGCCTCCTCATTTTGCCTAGTTCTCCATGTTTATTTCTATTATTAGGTAGATAGACTATGTTCCCCAACTTTTGAGAAGTGGCCTTATGCAGGAGATGTCCTATTGGGCTCAGTAGCACACTCCCCTCTGGTCACCAGTGCTATATGCTCTAGGGGTGCCTCCTATGTGGGCTGCATGGACCCTTCTGTTATGGAGGGGCTGACTATTGTGGGCAAGCTGGTTAGCAGGGGCTGGCCCATGACCCAGTTGACTGCCAGGCCCTGTCTTGCATGGTGGCTACTGGCCCACTGGTGGTTGGGCCCAGGTCCCAGGGGTACCCAGGGCTGGTGCCAGCCCACTAGAAGGTGGGTAAATCCCTGGCACTAATAGACTAGAGAGAAGACTCCAAAATTGCACTTGCCAGCACCAGTGTCTTCCTGGCAGAACAAACTCCCTAAAATAGCTGCTGCCAGTGTCTTTGTCCCCAGGGCAAGTCCCAGTTGCCTTCTGCCTCTCCAGGAGGCTCTCCAAGTTCAGCAAGTGGGCCTAATCCAGGCTCCTTTCAAATTACTGCCTCTGCACTGGGACTCACACACCATTTAAACAGAGACCCTTTAGAGTCTCTATTTTCTACAGCCCTCCAGCTCTCCTGTACACAAGTCCTACTAGCCTTCAAAGCCAGATGTTCTTGGGGCTTATTTCCTGGGTGCATCACCCCTGGGCTGAGGGCCTGATGTGGGGCTCACACCCCATGCTCCTTGGGGAGAACCTCTGCAATTGTGATTATCCTCTCATTTGTGGGTTTCCACCCGGGGGTGTGGGTCTTGACTCTACTGCATTTCTGCCCCTACCACTCATTTCATTGTGGTTGCTTCTTCATATCTTCAGTTGTGGAAAATCTTTTCTGTCAGTCTTTAAGTCATTCTCATAGACAGTTGCTCTGTAAATAGTTGTAATTTTGGTGTGCCCATGGGAAGAGGTGAGCTCAGGGTTTTCCTACTCTTCCATCTTGGCCATACCTCCTGATATTTTTAAAGTAATATTTTAATTTATTTTTTAAAAAATAAAATTATTTCCTGTATATCCATATGAAATTAAAGCATTAGATGACTTTTGTTAACTTAGACTAAATTGCTAAATCTATAAATTCCTCATCTATTCCTCATTTCTTTGTGTCTCCAAAGCCCTTTGTTGAAATTTTCATTATATCAGTTATTACAGTCTTCTTGAATTATATATAGTTGGTTATTTGTTATTTTCTTTAAGCTGCAAGCACCTTTCAGTAGGAATGTAGCATGTTTACTTATAGTACACAAAGAACCTAGTGCTATTTGTAAAAATCAGGAGGCTTATTAAAATGTTCTGCTTCTTTCTTTACTTTATTAATCTTACCTATTTGATATCTCCTTAAACATAAAATAATAGTAGGCTTAATTCAATTCTAGTATCAGTCTTACTTTTTCTCTATAGAAATTCATATCACAGATAAACCTTTTAACCAATCTGGATCATAATACCTCAAATTTAAGATTATTATATAGTAAATAGTTTCTATGATTTATGTCTAAAGCAACTACAGAAAAAAAGATATGTTCATTTGAAGTTGACATGTGATAATCTAAGGAGGTAGAGAAATATATAATGGTGAATTAATGAATTAGATTTTTCAATTAAAGATAGATAATAAAAATTCAGCTTTAAATAATTTCTTTGAAGAAAGTAAAGAACTGTTGTTTTTGACTTCCTGAAGGAATTTTGTTTGGGGTAAAGTGTAGTACTAGTATTCTATGGCTGCTGTAACAAATTATCACAAACTTACTAGCTTAAAACCATACAAATCTGGAGATCAAAAGTAAGAAATATATCTCATTGGGCTAAAATAAAGATGTCAGTTGGGCTGCATTCCTTTCTGGAAGGTCTAGGGGAGAATGTATTTCCTTACCTTTTCCAGCTTCTAGAGGGTGGCAGCATTCCGTGACTCAGAATAATTTTTCTACCTTAAAGTCAGCTGATTAGCAACCTTAATTCCATATGCAACCTTAGTTCCCCTTTGACATGTGAAATAACATATGTCACAGATATTGAGGAGTAAGGTGTGGACCTTTTTGTGAGACAACTGTTCTGCTTCCACAGTATGCCCTCCAGTGTCCAAAGATTCACATTTTTCCTACTTGCAAAATATATTTAACCCATTTCAACACCCCCATAGGTCTCCTACCATTACAGCCTCAACTCAAAGTCCAAAATATGGTCTAAATTTATTAGTTAAAAAGTCCTAAATCTCATCAACTAAATCAGATCTGGGCAAGGCTAGGGATATGCTTCATTTGGAGGCAAAATTTCTCTCCATCTGTGAATTGTGAAATTCAAGAAACAAGCTACCTACTTCTAAAATACAATGGTGGAACAAGAATAGGAACCAATTATAAACATTCCCATTCAAAAAATGAGAAAATGGAAGGCAAAATGAGTCAACTGTCCCAAGCAATTTTAAAATCCATCTAGGGAAACTCCATTTAGTTTTAAAGCCAGAGAATGAAACTTGATATCTTGTGTCTCCAGCCTCTGGGCTACAGGCTCCATCCTCTAAATCATCCTATCTTTTTCATGAAGGGTAGCATGTATTTACAACTGAGTAGTTTTATCAGCATGTTCTTGAATGTAGAATCTTTAATGTCTGACCGCTTTCTTTTATGGTGTTGTCTCTGTACTTTTCAGTTAAAATTGCATTCTAAAGAACTTCACAGGTCTTCTGTGTTGTCACAGGAATTCACTCCATTAGACATGATGCTCCTAGATAATGCCATCTATATTTTGGCTTCTGCTGAGATGGTTGAGAAGATCTCTGAGTCATATGCTTAATCTTTTCAAGGAGCTTTTTCTTTGACTGAATATTCTTATCTGTTGTCTTTCTAAGGTATTAGCAAAAGATTTTCCAATAACATACATGGTCTTTTCTAAAGAATATGCTCTCCAGGCAGTGAATATCTTAATTTTAATCCTTTTGTAATCTAGATGAGTGTTTTCCAAATCATCAAGCTCTATTTTCTCTTTGTTTAATTGTTCTTTCCTCAATTTACCTCTTTCCACTGGGATTTTACCATGAGCAGAAAGAAGAATCTAGGCCATACCTTCAATATTATGCTTGGAAGTCTCAGCTAAATGTCCAGTTTCATCATTCATAAGTTCTTCTTTCCACATAACTGCAGGATACAATCCTGCTATGTATTCTGCCATATATGACAAGGATCTCCTTTCCTTCAATTTCGAATGCCATGTTCCTCAATTCCTCCTGATCTCTCAGAAGCAGCCTCTTTAGTGTCCATATTTCTACCAACAGTATGTTCATGATGATTTAAGTATTTTCTAAGGCAATATGTGTTTCCTCTACCATATTTCCCACTTCCTTCTGTTGTTACTGAGTCCAAGCTCATACTGCTTACCACAAGGCAATCAATTGAGAGACAAGGTGTTGGGGCAAGAAATAGTGACTTTATTCGGAAAGCCAGCAGTCCAAGAAGATGGTGGACTACAGTCCTAAAGAACTATCTTCCCTGAGTTAGAACTCAGGTTTCTTGTATACTAAAAGGGGAGGGGGTAAAGTCCTGGTATCAGCTAGACTCCAGAGGGGGCATGTTAATTTCTTCCTTCCTGCAGCCATTCGCAGGTGGGCTTGGCCAGGATGTCTCCTACAAGCTAAACGTATTTTAGCTTAAGTCTCATTACCTGGCAGGCAGGTTCCCAGAGATGGGCCATTATGTGTAATTTAAATATAGACAACATCCCTTTAGTGATTAACTTGTATTAGAATACAAAGGTTCTTCCTTATTACAATTCCCCACTGTCAATGATCCATCCACAATCATGTGGGAAAAGGGATGAAGATTGTCCTGGCTATTTCCTGCTGAATGGGGGGTGACAAAGAGGTAATTATGAAATGGAATTGATCAGCTTTGGACAGGGAATATTTCTTAGAATCTTTAGTCAGTAGTACAATCCTCTTTCCTTTTTTATCTATAACCATTTGAACCTGATGAAACCCTTTAGTACTTTGTTGTCTAATTTGTGATTGAACTTGGGGTTTTGGTTCCAGTTTCCAATACATATGTATTAATTTTAACTTTCTGACTATGCCATAATTACACTAGATTCCTGTGCTATTCACTTGAACAAGATTAAGCAAGTAGTTTGACCCTTCTCCAGCTATAATGAAATTACAATCTCAATACTTATCACTTATAAACAGCAACCTTAAGTCTTCTAAGGGTTCACAAACCCATTGCTCTCCAGACCTCTCAGGAACTGGGTAATTTTCTGACGACAGTGGTGCTTTTTTTAATCTGAGTGTGATGAAGCTATGGCTTTACCCAAGCTAACTTGACAGACGAGTGCATGGTAAGTAATACCAAAAGTGGTCCTGTTCATGTTACAGTCAGCTGAAGTTCAGGCCCTTGTTTTCTCCACGTTTTAAGGAGGACTCAGTCTCCAGGTTGGAAATCATGTAAGGCTACTTCAGTTGGATAGACAGACCTGTTGGAGGCAAACTCATGAACAGAGGTTAGTGTAGTGCCCAAAGTTGTAACATAATCGGCAACTGCTAAGGTCTTTTAGAGCATTTATATATTCTCCCACCCGGGCAGACACCTGGAATGGCCTACCGTACAATGTTTCAAAGGGACTTAATTTAAACCTGCTTCTGGGAGCCACTCTAATCCCTAGTGGGGCAACTGGCAAGGACTTATCCCAAGTTAATTAGTCTCGACATATTTTAGCAATGCTCCTTTTTAATGTATGATCCATTTTCTCGGTTTTTCCTGTTGATTGTGGTCTCCAGGATGAATGTATTGACAGTTTCCGATTAATTTGTACCTTTTTGGTTACACTGGCGATAAAAGCAGGCTCATTGTCACTTTGAAGTGTGTTAGGCAATCCAAATGGGGGAATAATTTCCTTAAGGAGGGCTTAACCACTTCAGAGGCTTTTTCTGTCTGGGTGGGATGTGGCTCCACCCATCCTGAAAAAGTGTCCACAAAGACTAGTAGGTATGTGTAATCTCCTGCAAATCAAAGCATTTGAGTAAAGTTTATTTGCTGGTCCTTGGAGGGGCAAGTTCCTCTGTGTTGAGTCCCCAACTGGGGAGGTCTGACATAAGTCTTTGGTTATTTTTGGTACAAATCATGCAATTCTGAGTGACTCACCATATGGTCTTTTATATGTTAGGCTTCATTATATACTTTTGAATCCATTGTAAGGTGGCCTCTCTCCTGTAACGAGTACTATTATTAATGTGCTGCAGCACAGTCCAAGAGTGCCTCAGGAATCAAAACAATTGTGCACTACATTTGCAGCCAGGCGAAGTGTGATCAATAGCGAAACCCCACTCTTTGGCCCTCTGTCCTTTTCTACAAAGGAGACCTTAGCTCAAAACAGGGGTTGGACACTCTGGCATATATAAGAAACTACGGTTCAGGGTGAGGTCCCCTAGTTGATATTTTAGAGGTTGTGAGAATGAATGATTTTGTACTCCTCCAGAGACTCCCATGACGAGGATGGATTGAGATGTTTCCTGTGCCACCTTGGTGTTTACCACAGAGTATGTTGAACCTGTTTCTATCAAAGTTAATCAACTTACTCCCCACTGTCAATTTTTCCTGGAGCTCCTGTGGGGAAATTGGAATTGGATGCCTCAAGTCCAAGGGAGCCCTTAGGCCTCTTCATTCATCATCAGAGTGTTCCTCTCTACCATGAGAAGCTCTTGTCTTTCTTTTATTGTTTTTCTTCTTATGTTTTAGCCTAGGGGAATTTTTTTCCCCAATGTCCTTCCTCCTTACAGTAAGCACATGGTTCCTTCCCCAATGGTGGCTTACCTCTCTTTAGGTTATTCACCTTCTGGGATTCCAATGCCACTGTCAGAAAAGTGGTGTTTCATTTTGCATCTTCTTTCTTCTGTTGTTGTTTCCTGTTGTTAAACACTTTAAAAGCAATATCTACCAATTGAGAAGGGTTTATTCCAAATACACCATCTAACTTTTACAACTTTCTCCTGATATCTGAGGCACTTTGCCCCAAAAAGTTCAAGTTTACCCTTCTAGTGTTTTCAGGGGCCTTGGGATCTGCATCAGTATAATGTCTGTAGGCCTGATAAATCCTTTCCAAAAATTCAGAGGAGGCTTCATTTGTTTTTTACTAAATTTCTTGAATTTTTTTCAAACTCTTTTGCTTTGTTCCCCTATTCAAAGCCCTGCCAAGAGGCATTTATGGTAGTGCTCTAACAAGAGCATTCCTCCCTCATTGGGGTCCCAATTTGGTTCAGGTGTGAGTACAGCCAAGTGGGCTTCAGGTATACCATTTGGGTATGTTAGGTGGAGTTGGTATACTTCTTCCCTGGCCTTATCAATGACCGTCCTTTCATCTCCAGTAAACATCATATTCATAAGAGTATGAATGTCTGCCCAAGAGGGATGGTGAGTGGCAAAGATAGAAGTAAAATGTTCAGTCATGCAGATGGGGTCTTCTCTGTAAGGAGGTTTATATTTTTTTCCAGTTAAACAAATCTGAAGTTGAGAATGGATTGTGCATCCATAGAAACCCATCTGGTTGGCCATTTGCATTAAGGCTTCCCACAGGATATCAACACAAGGGAAATTATCCTGCTCTGGAAGTGGCTTCCAGTCTAAATTGAGACTAAAACTAAAACTAGAACTGTCACGTTTTAGATGGTGATAACAAACTAAGTCCCTATGTATGCCCTGGGGTTTAACATAGAAACTTCTAATTGATCCCCATAAGTAGCGGAAACAGGAGGTGGTAGAAGGAGTGAATATATTGGTGGCACAGGGGTAGTCAGAACTGCTGCTGGTACAGCAGCATCAGCTGGAGGGGAGTTTAAGTTTTGAAGTAACATGTCTTCACTCTCATTTTCTCCCTTTCCCTCTTGTAGAACAGATTTTCCCTTGGGTTTCCTTTCATACTGCTGCACCATAAGGCTGCAGCCATCTGACTTCTTTTCCTCCTGATGTAATAGCATAAATGCTTCTGTGTATGGAATCTCATCATTTCCCCCTGCTCCTTCACAAAGCAATTTCAATAGCAAGATTGTACAGTAATTGAGTAAGCCATTAAGGGGCCATAGCTCTTCTGATAACATATATCAGGGCCACACATTGTTACAATAGAATATCATCTCCTTCTTAAGTCATAGGCTTGCAGCTATATTTTGCCCATTTATTTAAGATATACCCCAAAGGGCTTTTCTTACGGACAGATGGAGCATTTCCCATATTTATAAGTTCAAGAACGGCAAAGCACCAAAAGCACAAACAAATTCCAGCACCAAAAGCACAAATTCCAACATGAATAAACACAGAACAGAGGCAAACAAACCAGTTCACAAATTGGGTAAAAGCCCAGCAACTATTTCCTCTCTTCAACAGGGCACCACACTCAAAGACAAAACAAATTGGCTTATTCCAGAGAAAAAAGTCCCAAATGGAGGAAAGAGAGTATATACCAGAACCACTTACTGTACTGTATTGAGCCTGTCAGCTCCCAGATGTTGATTCCTTGCTCCAACTGCCAAGCACTGGGGCAGCCAGTGCTGCTCAGGGGAATTTTGAAGGGAATATCCTCAGGACAAGTGGTAAGGACCAGCAGGTGCTAGGGCCTTACCCCCAAATTCCCCAACCAGGGGCAGCTACCCAAGAGCAGCAACGCTCCTGGCTGGCTTGCCAAAATTTGTTACCGAGTGTAAGCTTGTACTGGTCACCAAACAACAGGCCAATCAATTGAGAGACAAGGGGCTGGGGCAAGGAACAGTGACTTTATTTGGAAAGCCAGCAGATTGAGAAGGTGGTGAACTAGTGTCCCAAAGAACCATCTTTCCCAAGTTAGAATGCAGGCTTCTTTTATACTAAAAGAGTGGAGGTAAAGTCCTGGTTCTGGCCAGACTTCAGATGGAATGTGTTAATTTCTTCCTTCCTGCAGCCATTCACAGATGGGCCTGATCAGGATGTTTCCTGTGAGTTAAACAAAGGTATTATAGCTTAATGCTCATTACCTGGGAGGCAAGGTTCCCAGAGATGGGCCATTGTGTATAATTTAAACTTATAGGCAATATCCCTTTAGTGATTAACTTGTACTAGAATACAAAGGTTCTTTCCTATAACACTGTGTCCTCACTAGAAAAGTCCTTGACCTCTATATCTCTATAGTCTGTTTAAGGACACACTAGGCCTTTTCTTTCATACTCTTTGAAATTTGTCTGGTATCTTCCCACAGCCTAATTCCAAAGCCATTTGTACATTTTATGTATCTATTATAGCAGCATCCCATGTCTGGTAATAAAATATGTATAATTTTTCTATGGCTATTTTAACAAATTCCCAAAAACTCATTGGGAAAAAAAAAAGAAAAAGGAAAAAAAAGTTTATTATCTTACAGTCCTGGAGGCCAGGAATCTGAAATGCATCTTACTGGGCAAAAATCAAGGAATCAGCGGGGCTTTGTTCCTCCTGGAAGCTCTCAGGGCGAATCCATTCTTTGACTTTTACAGTTCTAGAGGCCATCTGCATTCCTTTGTCCACAGCCCCCTTCCATGTTCAGAGCCAGCAATCATTGGCCAAGTCTGGCTCTGACTCTAGTTCTGCCTCCTGATCCCACTTGTAAGGACTCTTCTTATTACATCAGGCCTACCCAGATAGTCTAGGATAATCTCATTATTTTATGTCACCTGATTAGCAATCTTAATTCCATCTGAAACCTTAATTCTCCTTTGCTGTGTGATACAACATATTCATAGGTTCCAGGAATTAGGAAGTAGAC